>NW_008599746.1:49104-67538 GCF_000691845.1 Merops nubicus
ACTGTGCAGGAGCTGTACAGAGACAGCCTTTTTCTTCCTCTTTTTTTTATTTCCTCCCTCCCCCTAGTACCTTCTCAAGTACTAATGGGGAGATAAGTTTCAAACTTGGTTTAGATTAAGTAGAAATAGAGGGCTTTAAATCTCAAATACTTACAAGGTGTGACCAAGTGGAAATGCAGCTTTTGTTCAGCTTAAGCTCCTTCAAAACCTGTGCAGAAGGATGAGCCAGTTCATGTTTTTCTTGCATTTTCTGGGATAATATTCATCCAGAAATCTCCAGCTGAGAGAGATAAGAAGTTAAGGCAAGAATATCTGTTGTGCCTCTTGGTAAGAGTGGTAAAGAGAGCCTAGCCCCAGGGCTTGGGGGAGGAGAGCATAGTCTGCAGGTCCTCTCTATGGACCTGGGCAGGGATAGTTCACAGCAGGTCCCTTCAGGGTTGGTTGATGAAGTTCTCCATCGTGCTGGGGGCTCCTTCTCTGGACTCGGAGTGGACAGGATCATAGAATCATAGAATCCAGGATGTAGAGGTGCATGGGGTCATGGCCCCATATGGGCATTTGGGGCTGGAGAATTCGATTGTTTGCCATAGTTGCCCAACAAGGATGTGGTGGAGAGGAAGGTCTTGCACTGGAAGGTGCCATGTCCATAGGACTCAGCTCCTTCCTTCTGCAGGCGTGGGGTGGGAAGTTAATTGGAACGTGGAAGAACGGGTGGGAGGTGGGGAGATTGGTGATGCTGGTGGAAGGGGAGTCCCTCCAGTGCAGACAGCTCTGCTTTTTCCGAGACGAAAGCTGCTTTCCTCCCTTTCTTACAGCATTACTGCCTGTGGCATGAAATATTCAGCCTCCATTCAGCCTGTAACAAAATCCTCCTTTCCCAGGCAGTGATGAGATGACACTGGACTTGTTCACTTGTCTGTCAAAGTCATTTCCTTTTAATAAATGCCTACAAATCCTGGACTTCCCAGCAGTTCTCTGCCAGCCCAGCGAGCAGCGAGCACACTGCCCCTTCTGTGTCTCCAGCTGCAGGAGGAACGGGGCGAAAAGCGCCACAATCCTGCTACTTTCTGAGCTGTTTTCTTTAACCAGTTTGGCAAAGGATGAGTAGAGAAAGCTCATCGGTCCATCGGGCTCCAGTTAAGCACAGCTCAGGTTTGTGCTGCTGGACCCCATAGCTGAAGCCTGATGCCTTTTAAGGAGCCCCAAAGACAACGAATGTCATGGTTGAAAGTATGTGTGGATTTGGTTTCTATTTATAAAGTAGCAAGCAGCTCTGGAGCTAAAGAGGAGCTGTATTTACCAAAGGGAACCAAAGTGGTTTTTTGGAGGGCTGTGGCACATCAGGTGCACCGAAGCAGGGGAATAATGTGGGTGGCATGAGGACAGGGCATGGAGAAGGCTCGTTAGTTGACTGAGGATGGAGCCATGAGCTATAAACGATGGGGAATCAGGCATGAGAGAGGGCAAAAAAAGGGCACCTCATTTTGTTAATTACTAGCTGCTTCTGTTCTTCAGAATTTCTTGTGTTTTGCCCCAGGTCTCGTGGTCTGGCTCCTGTTTCGAGGCAGAGCTGGTATGTGTCTGCACCCATGCAGAGGGTGGAGAGGATCTTAGTGGAGCAGTGTCAGGTTGAAAATTGTGTCTTTATGTGACCCGTTCCATTTCTTTTTTCTTATGTATATATATTAAAAATCTGCAAGTGATGAGTCAGTAAAATGCTGTTGGTGTTTCCTGTGAAATAGCTGAGGTTGGTGTTTTCTTTCTGTGTTATTTTTCCTTAGTTGCCATGGTAATGATTTCAGAAGGGTTTTATTCTGCAGCCATTTGAATGGGTTAGAAGTTTTCACGGTCTTCTGGATCCGCTCGTGGAAGCAGAGCCCTTGGGATCAGGGGGGATCTGCATCCTGGCTAGTCACCCCATCACTCCCTCTCTGCTGTGGCGAGACACAGCATTTTTTCTATTCTATTTTATTTTATTGTTAGCAAGATTGAGAGGAAAGCCCCTGGGGTGCTTCTGCTCTTTTGTGTTGACATCCCCAGGGGGCTGGGCAGGAGCAGACTTGGCTGCAGCCTGGAGCTCGCTCCCTGGCCAAGGGACAAATGGGGATGGAAAGACCACGCCAGACATGCCCACGGTGCTGGGTGCAGGTCTGATGATAATGAAGAGTCTGTGCCATGCCTCTGCTTTATATGGGTCATGGCTAGAGGAAGGCAGGAGTAGAAGGCTTGTAAGCTCTGTGTACCCTCTGCCAGGGCACTTGGTTGCACTTCATCATGCAATGGGGCTTGTCTTTCAGGAATTGGGGATCATGGTCCCCAGGGTTTGTACTTTTAGCGACTCAAGCCCCTGTCCTCACCTTTTTCCCCACTTGTTGCCTTCAGTCTTGCTTCCTCAGCAGACACCCTGGGCACAGGACAGAATTGTGTGTGCAACTGTCTCGTGCCTAGATGGAAATGGACCGTGTCCCTTCTGCCATCGGAAACCTCACTCATGAGCTTCTACTCAGTTTAAATAAAGGAAAAAAAAAAACAAGAAAGCTCCAATAAATGTGTTACAGCCTGTTTCTGAACGCTGAAAAAGGGCAAGGTGCTGGTTCAGCTCCGAGATACCCAGCGAGGCAACATTTAGTCCCTGGGGACATCTTCCCTTGCTGCCTCCTGTCTCCTGGCAGTGCCCTGCTTGGTGCCAGGCAGGGTGCAGCAAGCATCCCCATCCCCTCCTCGCCACCACGGCTCGCACCCTGCCAGGCAGGGTTACATCTGGGGGTGCCCGTGGCTGCCCCCCCGCCGCCTCCGTGTGCCGCGCGGGGTTTAGGAGAGATGCTGAGCTGTCTGCTCCTATTTTCTGGGCTGCCAGAGCTTGTCAATGTGCTGTTTGGTACATCAACAAATCGACACTACACAAACAGAGAGCTAACAGGGAATGATTTATCCAGGACACCGTCTCTGTGTGTCCAGCAAGGCGAGGTGTGCTGGAAACAAAATTCAGTATTTGCCAGAGACTCATCAGAGGAGCCGGTGTTTCATGCCACAGCTGAATCCTACTTGTAGCTTGCTCTTTCTGGGTGTTGCTCGTTTAATCATAAGATGCTTGCCTTTTAATTAGTCAGTGCTGCTGCTGATGAGAGAATTAGCAGCCTGGTAATGGGGAAGTTGAGGCTGTGGCAGATGTGCTGTAATCAGGTTGGGAGAATTTGTGCTGCAAAGAACCCCAAGGTTGCACCTCGGGCTCAGCTTCCCACCAAAATGCCCTTTCCAGGGTGGGTCCTGGAGGGGTTTGTTTTCCAAATATGTCCTTTGGCTACAGGAAGGATGCCACCTCCCCTGGCTGCTGTGTTGTGGCCCTCAAAGGGGGAAGCTGCTTGATTTTACCAGCAATTTTTTCCTCCAAACCCAGTGAGGTCCCATGGAGCTGGTTGTGTGCCAGGAGCTGATGACTCTCCAAGGTACATTATATCTAGAGCTGGTCAATATTGTTTTGATTAGACAGTTATTGTCAGAAAATGGGAAAATGGCAGTTTATCAAACTGGAAGCTGTTCATGGAAGTGGAGCAGTTTCAGTAAACTGGCTTAAAAAAAAAAAAGAAAATTGAAATATATTGTCTGAGAGACTTGAAATGTCCCTTTGAACTGCTGGGGAACAAAAAGTTCCATGTTATTCTTCAAGCTGACTTTTATTTATGTTTTTTAATTTCTGCTGATTTACACTGCACAGCAAATGGATAAGAGAATAGAGACTGAAATGGAGAGGAGTTTTCAAAATTTTGGGCACAAAGTGTTTCAGTTTGCCAATTCTGCAAGTCTGCATTCCTGTTTGGGATGGAGTGATTTCAGTTCCCAGGGGAGAGAAAAGCCACTTTCTTGCTGTATTGTAACGATGTCTCAGACATGTTTGTGATTTCTCTAGAGCAGAATCATCTTACAACCAGTCTTACTGTCTATATGCATCTTATGGCTGCTTTTAAAACCTGAAGCTGGCATTCTTAGCAGTGTTTGAATCCCCACTGCCTGGCTGTGATCCCCTTGGGCAGGATCACACTTTCAGCCCACCCCTATTTTTACAAATAATTCCCAGTGGTGCTGGTGGCAGGGACCACATCACTGACTGGGAGCAAGGGGCTGGGGCAGAGCCCTCCGAAGCCGGCTGCAAAAACCCTCTGAGCTACTTGCATCGCCCAGCCTCAGCTTCCTTAGGGATGTGGTGCTGTTTCCCAAAGGAAACTCCTCAATTGCAGCCAGGTCTGTTGCAGATACTTGCCTTGCCCTCCCCTGGCTGAGCTCCAGGCTGCCCTGGAGCCTCTCCTCTTCTCCTGGCTGGGTGAAAGGGAAATTTTACCTTCGTCTTTCAACCCATTTTGGCCACTAATCTTAGCTGTCTGGATATTAATCCTCACTTCTGTTTCAGGAGATCCCACTCTTGATTTTTTTTTATTGGCACCCAATGTCTTTGATATTAAAAAAACATTTTCTGTGAGGAAAGTGGAAAAGAGTGTGCGGAGGAGGAGTGGAGTCTTTTCGGGGGTGAAGCAGGAGGAGATGGATAGATCCAGCTGTGCTGTGGGTGTTGAGCATCACCACACTGCATGGGCTGACCCATAGCCCTCCTGTGCTGGTGCCAGGGGTATTTGGGGCTCTCATGAGCCAGGTGGGCTCAGAGGGATGTTTCATGGCCTGGGGGGTGGTGACAGCCCCTCCAGGAGGTGTTGGAGAATGGCCTGGGAGAGCTGCAGCACAAGCTCAGTTCCCCACATCACCCAGCTGTGCCCTGCCAGCATCTCCCATCCGGGTGGATACACCCCAGTAACATCTCCAGCCAGAAGGGGCTTGCAGAGCACAAAGTTCCATTGCTTCTATCCCTGCCAGGGCTGGTTGGGTTTTCCACAAAGATAATTTTTTTCCTGTGGGAGATACTGGGCACCACACCGAGGCACTCAACTGGGTTGTGCCTGCAGGCCTGCTAGGATTTGGCAGTGCAGCCACAGGAGGGGAACAGAGGGTGGAAATCAGCCTTCGGGGCCCATGTTTGTGGTACTGCTGGATGAGAAGGAAGCCTTCCAGGAACACAGGAACAGGATCCTTTCCAGCAGGATCGCTGCAGTAGTGGTAGCAGCACAGCCTGCCTCGGCGCCAGGGCTCTCCTGAATGAGTTGGCATTTTTTTCTGTAGACTGATGTAGACTTTCAGCTATTTGAAATTGTCCTGAGGTGCAGCTTGACATATAAGTTCTCAGCCTATTTATTACTTTGTGTCTGAATGTTCCCGTAGGTATATGGTTTTAAACCAGGGCTGTGTTTAATACTGGGAGCTGGAGCATTTGTATTTCAGCTCTGGATCAGTGAGGAGGCGATTTGGGTTGGATGTCTGTATGTTCAGGTCCCTTAGCCAAGGGATCTGCTCCTCAGTAAGGATGTTTGAGGCATAGGAAGTGTTCAACACCTTTTTTTTTTTTTTTTTAAAATTACTTTTTCTTTTCAGTGCTGCTGTTTCCCCCTTTGCTATCCTGTGACCATTGTTATGTCATCACAAGCTTCCACTAGTATCAGTGCAAATCCCTAGGGATTACACTACCATGCTGAGATAACATCAGAGCAATTTGGATCCACACCTTTCATCACCTGGGTTGGAGGAACTTGAGCTGCAAGGGCTTGGCCAGATGTGCCTGGAGTCCTCAACCCCGAGGAAGAAAGTGTTGGATGCCCCCATAGATTTATCTGTTTATTTTCCAGTATGTATCTGTGAAGCTTTTGGTTGCTGTAGTTTCTTGGGGCTATGAAATGCTGCTGATCACGTGCTGACCCTGCCCCTGAGCCAGCTCCTCTCCTGGCTCCCATGGAGTTGGTTTGGGGTTAGGTCATCTCTTGTCAAACCCTACAGCTTGTGCTGCAGCGTGTGCTGTGGCACGGCAGCTCCTGGTCTGCTGCAGGAAGTTTTTGGCCAGCTGTGAAGGTGTTTTGTGTAAGTGGTGGAAGCAGTCAACAGTCACATTGCACATTGGCTTCTGTGTGTGGTGTGGCTGCCGTGAACCTGAACATCTGACCATAACCCACCACAGTGCTCAGGCATCTAAAGCCCCAGGTGATCACATGTGGGGATTTAGAAAAGTATTTGAGTGAGTTATGTGCCAAACTACCCCTCAGAGGAATCCAGCATTTGGTGTGTGTGTGTAAGGGGTTTAGTGAATTATGCCAGCCTACTGCCCTGATGGGCACCTTGGTGTTGCCAACATGACCCTGCAGCCCCTTGCCAGAAGGACCTTGGCCTCTGATGTCAATGAAGCCTTTAAGCAGAAGCATCCAGTTGTGGCCATGTGTTGGGGTTAAATGGGGAGAAGGGATCTGGTGCTGCAGATTCTGCTGCTGTCTTTGCCACTGACTGATCCTAAACAGACTACTCCACCAGTTTTTGTCTTCTGCCATATGTTATCCAATAATGCCCGCCCACCCGTCGGGGAAAGCACAGAGCTGGTGTCTGCTGGCATTGTTGGGAACCCTCTGTTAAAGATGCTAGAAAAACATGAAAGGTATTAATTTAGGTCTCAGATTATTGGAAGTCTGTTTGTTAAGATTTTTACATACATCTATTTTTAGATTGCCAGTCTGGAATGCCAGGATAGGGCCCTTCCTCTGTAGCAGTATTTAGGGCCTCTTGATAATGACTTTTTTTTTGAGCCATTCCAGTCATATCACTGCTGTGGTTTAACCTCATCCAGCAACTAAACACCACGCAACTGCTTGCTCACTCCTCCTCCCACAGTGGGATGGGGAGGAGAACTGGGGAAAAAAAGGAAAACTTGTGGATTGAGAGAAGAATGGCTTAATAACTAGAATAATAACAATAATAGTGCTCATGAAAGTGAACATAGCAAAAAGAGAGGGAAACAACCCAAGGAAAGAGAAGTGATGAACATGCCATTGCTCACCACCCGCTGATCCAGCACCCCAGCAGTGATCTGTCCCCCTGACCAACTCCTCCAGTTTATATACTGGTGTAGCTCACTAAACCTATGGTGTGGAATATCCCTTTGGCTGGTTTGAATCAGCCATCCTGGCCATGCTCCCTTCCAGGTTCTTGTGCCCCTGCCTGCTGCCAGAGCATGGGAAACTGAAAAATCCTGAACTTAGGATAAGCACTGCTGAGCAACAGCTAAAACATCAGTGTGTTATCAACAGTATCCTCACACTAACTCCAAAGCACAGCACTGCACCAGCTATTAGGAAGAAGACCAACTCTGTCCCAGCTGAAATCAGGACAATCACCTCAAATCTCTGCTTTTCAAAAAGCTTATACCTTTTGAAGAGATACTAAATAAAAAGGCAGGCCCTAAAAGGCTATTTAGGTGAGGAAACGGGCTGGCTTTCCCTTCTGCATAAGCTGTGTCAGTCTGAAGGATGTGAAAGCGTTAAGACTCAGCACACCCCACTTACAAAACCTCCTGAGGTGGTAGTAAAGCCGGGATTAACGTGAAGTGCATGTATGGATTTACTTGCTCAATTTACAACGGGTATATAAACCTTAAATACTCGGATAGTATTTTTCTTATCTCTCCTGGGCTTTGAGTGAACTATTGCCATTTTCTCGCTACACCATTAGCCTCAGTGGTTCCTACACTTGCAGTATCAGGGCTTGTTGTATTTCCAGGTGTAATTTTGGTTATGGAACTGTGCTGTTTACTGTCTCCCTTTCCTCTTCATCTTTCCCCAGCCAGAGGAACTTACCAACGCTCTGGAGATCAGCAACATAGTCTTCACAAGCCTCTTTGCCCTGGAGATGCTGCTGAAAGTCCTCGTTTATGGTCCTTTTGGCTACATTAAGAATCCATACAACATCTTTGATGGGATCATCGTGGTGATTAGGTACAAACCTAGAGATTTCTCTGTATATTTCCCTTCATTGGGTGGTTTAATTAAACAGAAAGTAGTGGAGAGTGGGCATAAATACCTTCCTGTGCCACTTTCTACTACTCTGCTGTAAATTAACGCACTTGGACATAATTGCTAATACATATCTTGGGGTTATTTTATAGTTGTTTTAGAGAGAGGCTCAAGCAGAAAGCTCTCGGTCCCAATGTCCTGGGAAAGTCTGGGATCCAAATGGTACAACCAGTGGCTGATTTAGCAGCTCTCTGTTTTTTTGGGGCTGTGCAAAGGCTGTAACTGGCCCTGCAGCTGCTGATTTGCAGGCATGGTTTTGCCACTCTAGCAGGGCTCTGCTCTTTGCAAGCCTGGATGGAGTCCAGCTCAGCAGAGCCATTGGCAGTGTCCCTGTGCCCGCTTTTCATCCCTCTTCTCGCTGCATTTCACCCTCTCTCTGATTCCTGTTGCCCAAGCCTTTGTGGTAGGCTTTGTCTTCCCCTCCTGCAATGACCTTTTCTTCTCCCCCAGCGTGTGGGAGATAGTGGGCCAGCAAGGTGGGGGGCTCTCAGTCCTGCGGACATTCCGGCTCATGCGAGTTTTGAAGCTGGTCCGCTTCATGCCAGCCCTCCAACGCCAGCTTGTTGTCCTCATGAAGACCATGGACAACGTGGCCACGTTCTGCATGCTGTTGATGCTCTTCATCTTCATCTTTAGGTAAGCGCTTCTGATTCCCTGTCCCGAGGTTGCTCTGGGTTTTTAGGTGGGATCCCTTGGCAAAGTGAGGAGGAGATGTAAGAGTCCATAGCAGGACGTGACTGAGCTGCACGGTCCCAGGAACAGCATTGCTGGCCACTGCTGGCAGTGGCTCATTGCCCTGACTAAATTCTCTTAACTCTGGCCAAATGAGACATCTGTCTTTGCAAGATGATTTATGAGGAAAAACTTTCAGCTGGATGATTCCTTGACTCACCCCAAGACAACAGTCCCATTACTTACTGACTAGTAGAAAGCCTGCTGCTAAAATATTGCCAAGGAGAGGGTGATGTTCCTAAAATAAAGTCAGATGTGGTGGTGCTTGTGCTCTTGCATGGGCTCTTCTTCTAAGAACTGGAAATGTTAGAAACAGGCTTGGAGCAGCCCTGAATTTTTGGATTTTGGTGTAGATTTTGGGAAGAGCCTGTCTCCGTGTAAGAGCCAACGCTGGTGTTCCAGCAATCCAGGGATTGGGAAGACTGAAGAAAGCCAGTCCCTTCCATGGAATAATGTCCCTTCTCCCAGTGAGACATTTCACCCAAAAAAACACCATTTGCAGCTGCGGTGCTCGGTAGAGCTGTAAATAATTTGATTATTCAGGTTACTGGCTGAGAGCAGGGGAAAAAAAATTATTCTGTTAGTATCAATCTACAATGAAAGGTATTCTGTTTTCTTGTCAAAACTGGAAAAGCTGGTTTAGGTCCCCTGATATGTCTCGTTCGGGCATTTCATAGAAACCCTTTTTGTCTCCCTAATTCGATTTAAGCATATTTTGCTGTAAATGTGTCATTGCAAAACAGAAAGTCAAAACATTCTGTGTAGAAAATGTTGAAACACAATGTTTTGACTGAAAAAATAAAACAAAGCAGAAAAAAACAAAGAGCAGGCATACTTTTTGGTTGAAACTTTTTGACGGATTTGACCCAAATTTACAGCTGGCTTGCATGATCTCAAGGAGTGTTTTTCAGTGAACAAATTATTCTTTTTATTCCTTTATTTATATTGCCTGGCTGAGGAGGCAGTATTAATTTGGGGTAATATTAATTGAGGAGATAGTCGGCCTTGCTGTGTGATTACTGATTTGTGCAGTGGTCCTCTTGTTGAGCCCCTGCTTTCCCTCCCATGCAGCATCTTGGGGATGCACCTTTTTGGTTGCAAGTTTGCTTCAGAGCGAGATGGTGACACGCTGCCTGACAGAAAGAACTTTGACTCCTTGCTCTGGGCCATCGTCACAGTTTTCCAGGTATGAAATGAAGAACACCACAACTCACGTGCATTTTGGGGTTGTAAGGGCTGAAGTTGTTTTCCAAAGCATTTGACAGAGCTTAGCAAAGCTTCTTGCCATGGAAGGGAGAGGACCCAAACCTACAAGTGCAGGAACACTGGGGTTTTCCAGAATAAATCAGAAAGCTAATGAGAGGCTGCTGAGGCAGGAGATTCTTGAGTTTTTGGGGTATAGGTTGGGTGGGTGAAAGTAAGTGTAGAGAGTATAGATGAAGAGGAGATCAGGACCATTTGCAGTAATATCTTGACAAAGAACAGAATCTGTTTTAAGCCCATAATTGATATGTGCAGGATTTTGTTTTAGCAGCTCTGCGCTCTGTAACTGTGGCATCTGTGAAGGACTTGTAGCTGCTGTGGTTGACCAAAGGAAAGGTCTGGCCCATGGGTTGTTGCACTCCTTTACAGCTGAACTCATCCCTTGGTGTGGGTTGGAGTGGGGCAGTTTGGGCAGGGTCCTTACTGGTGGCGTGGGAATCACAGTGGCTTTGGTCCTGTCTCTTCTCTGGCTCAGAAAATGACTTGGGCCAGTTTTGCCCTCCTGTGGTTGTAGCTATGGTGGATACCCCAAAAGTGAGATTCTCAGATACCCAGCCAGGCTCGGTGAAAACAACACGCTGTCCTCCAGTATCTCCATTTTCCTGATACCCTTCCTCTGCAGATTTTGACCCAGGAAGACTGGAACAAGGTCCTCTACAATGGGATGGCATCAACCTCCTCCTGGGCAGCTCTCTACTTCATCGCTCTCATGACATTTGGGAATTACGTTCTCTTTAACCTGCTGGTGGCCATCCTGGTAGAGGGTTTCCAGACAGAGGTAATGTCCTCGGGCTCGTGCCTTTGCTTTCTCCTAACCTTTCAGGGCTTCCAGATCTTGAAATTCTGAGATGAACAACAATACATTTACAAGAGTGGTGCTTGAAAAAGAGTGGGAGAAAATATTAGGTCTTCTTTCTATTCCCCCCCCCTTCTTCTTTTTCTAAGCTACAGTGGAATTTAATACAGCAGGCTCTCTAAACGAAGGGCTTAAATGAAAAGCATTGTTAGCATTAATGCAGGAGTGGGAATTCAGCGGTGAGTCAGGCACTGCAGATGGGATCACTGCTATGACAGTGTCTTTGAAACCTCCCCGTGTTTGTCAGCCAGATTAAAAGCCCCTCCTGAAAACTTATGCAGGCTGGTAAGAGATTAGTGACATGATTATCTTTTTTGATGATATGTGTTCATGGAGCTCTTCCCATTTCCAGCCTTGCAGTGCTCTGCACATTTTAAAGTACATTTTTAAAGTACACATTTTAAAGATTTCTAGTCTCTGCCATCTGCTTCCTCAGGCTGGGAACTTCCATGAGACATCCTGGATTGTTGGAGCCTTTCACAGAAGGGCAGGGGGGACTTAGGTTTGGACTCCACCTGTTTTGTTCATCCTCCTGCCTTCCCAACTGTCTAGCTCAGAGGAATAAGCACGTCACCTTGTCCCCAGAGTGGGGGACCTGCAGTGCCCTCCTGCTCTTGGCAAAAATTGTCTAACTCTCCAAGGAGTTCAGTGAGGGGAGGGGTCCTTTACAACCTGCCCAGGGAGTTGGAGAGGTAAATATAACCTACAGCTGCTCCCTGGGATCTGCCTGTATAGGCTCTGCTTTTACATGCTATTCTGAATTCTGTAAGCATTCTGGGGTGACTAAATATTTGTAAAGATTTGTTGCTTGTGTGTGATAATATCATACCACTCTATGAACTATGCACAGAACTGCTTTTATAGATTTTTTTTTAATTTTTTTTTTTTGGAGCACAGTTCAGAGTTAAATTAATGGAATCATATCAGGAGACAGCAAGAAGAAATATTCTTTTATTTTTTGTATCGTCTCTTTCCATGTTCGTGCTTTTCTTTTTTAACTGTTATTGTTGTAGCTGTTGCTGTCTGTAAATCCTCCCCCCTCATTCAGCCAAAGGGAAGGTCACTGCCAGGTTCTCCCGAATAGCACAATGTTCCCTTGCCCAAGTGAGAAGAGGTAAAAAGCTCCGTGTCTGCTTTTGATGACGGCCTCGAAACCGAGCCTCTGTCTGCTCAGCCTGGCAGACTGATTCTCTGAAGGTCGCCGAAGTGGGAAATGACCTGCTGCACCCTCTCCTTGAGAAAAGGATGCAGCCTTTAAATGCAGCAGCCCCTTTTCCAATCCTTGGTCCTCGAGGGAGGCTGACACCTCCAGTCCTTGGCTCAGCCTGGTTTCTCATGCTACCAGCATGCTCCTGCTCCTGCACCCCCGGCCGCCGTGCGCCTGTTTCCCCGGGCAGCAATTTCTCCTGCTCTCGCTTTCTGGCCAGCTGCTACCGTGGCGTCGCCCCTGTAACTTCATGCCTTGGCTTAATGCGCTGCAATTGTTTTCCCAATAACCACGTTCTTGAGGGTACGTCTTTCCTGGAGTCAGGGGAACCACCTGCAGTATCCCCCAGATTTGCTTCTGGATGGTTTTTGCAGCAGGGCTGCCCTATCTCCTTCCTCTGCTTCTCCTCTGCCGGGGCAGCACCGGGCTGGTCCAAGCCAACGCCAGGATATCCATGTAAGTTGAAAATATGCTTTAAGTGCAGCGTAAATCAGGGAGTAACTTCGGATTCAGGAAAGCACTAAGACATCCTGAAGCCAGGGATGCCTGTGCTAGGGTTGGGAAGTGAGTGCAGGGACCAGGATCCAGCACAGCCTCCACGGATCAAACCCTCTCGGGCCAATGCTGCCCAGCCACAGCAATTTCAATGGACTCACCGGATTGCTAAAATTGGTGACTCTGCTCACGGTGCTGTTTTACACCTCGGGCTTTGATGGCACTTTAATAATAATCTTCCTTCCACATTGTCAGCATTCTGAGTTCTCCCCATTCTTGCAGTACATTTCCAGGTATCAAGAGATTTTTCAGATCACCCCAAGTTCCCCATAGCAGGAGGGGAGCAAATATCTGCTGGAGGTCAGGAGCCAGGTTTGGCCTCCCTGGTTTATGTTTATTCAGCTTTGCTGGTGTGTAGCTTTGCAAACAGATCTCACTCTGGTTTTTGCTAGCCAGCACACAAAGGCTCCTCTCCTAAGCAGAATTAATAGAGAGATCATCTCTCGCTGTAAACAAACCCCAGCGTCTCCCTCCTGTGATTGCACTTGACCCTTCTTCTGAGTTGGGTTTGTTGTTTTTTTTTTTTTTTTTCCATTCTCCTTCAGATTTCTGGGCTGAAACACAATCCTGGGGCTGCTGCCTTTATCTCCCTGGTCCTTGAGTGCCTTTCCTCAATCTGCAAGCACCTCGTTAATTTTAGTGCATGGCTTTGCAGCCCCAGTTGCTAGGCAGCAGATGTATATAAGCAGTTGAGAAATAAGAAGGACCTGTTCCAAACTTTAAATACAGAGCAATATATTTTGCAGGGTTGAGTTGTTTGGTTTGTTTTTTTGGTTTTTTTTTTTTTTCCTTCTTTCTTTCTTTTATTTGGTAACCTGCTTCTCTCCTGCAAGAGGCACACACAGGACTTTAAGTGACGTGGTTATTTTTGACTGTGTGTTCTCCAGTTTAACTCGAGCCTGGCGCTGGTGAAGGGAAGGTGAGCAGGGGACTCCGTTTGATCGAGCTGCTAATTTGAAATTGCTGCCTGACCTCTCAGGTTCCTTGCCCTGGGGAATTCTCTCTGAAGCAAGCAGTGACTCCTCTTTGTCAGGCAGAAAGGTCCTCTCCTGAGGGACTTCCTAATAATATAATCTCCAAAGTGAATTCTTCCATTGGTAATGCTCCTGGTTGCATATTCCCTTGTTCCTGGCCATCCTCACTCGTGGGTATGTTCCTTCCCTTCCTTTGTGCCCCTCTCCCTCCCTGGCACCCCAGATCCTCCAGCCCTTCCATCCTTTTCTCTGTAGGACATTATCTGCTCTCTGGATGTAGCATCCTTGGGGAATTACGGACTTGGACTTCTGGTGTCCAATCAGGGCGAATAGTCCCTTCTCTGACAGACAGTGCTCTGAGCAGCTGCTCTAGCTGAAGGTGTCACTGCTCACTGCAGGGAGTTGGACTGGATGACCTTTAAAGGGCTCTTCCAACTCAAACTATTCTATGATTCTCCCAGAGCAGGGATTTTGAATGATGTTTTTCTTTCATCCTTTACCTTTTGCATTCCTATTGGTTTCAGCAGCATTTTCCTTGTGAAGGAAACATGTTTCCACATTTTCTCTTTCAGTGGCTTTTCCATGTCTCTGTTACAACCAAAGATTTTAAATTAAATGTCCATTACATCGCTAGCAAGACACCATTGTCCAGGCAGCCAGATGTCAAAGCTGATCGGTCTTTCTTAAACTCTTCATCCCGTCCTAGAGTGGGATGAGTTTTGCATCCTATGTAGCAACCAGAGGAAAGATCCCTTGCCCTGTAGGCAAGAAACTAAGCTGGTGGCCCCTGCTGCGTTTGGGCACCCTGCTGATTTAAACAGGTGCCCCCACTAATGGGAATGAGAAGGGATCTGAATTCATGGCAGGTTCTGGTGGCTTTCCTTAATTTCACTTGACTGTAAGAGGACTGATATTGTGTTAATCAAACATTCATTACAAGCCTTCATTGCTGCTTAATGAAGGCGTAATAAATAAAGATCCTATTATGCAGTTACAAAAAAAAATAATAATCATGTTTTCAATAAATAGCTGGTGTTTCATTAGCACAATTACCACTTAGGAACTAAAGTAAGCTCAGTTCAAAGCACTTAATTTAAAGGTAAGGCTGGTCTCTTTGAAGGACTTCACTCTACCCAAGACCTTCTGTCTGAGGCTGGGTGCCCCAGCCCTGCTCCCCATCATGGCCACACTCTGCCCTTCTCCTCTTTCCTTCCCTGCCTTTTCTCTGTGTTTGTTTGATTCCCCATTCAATCCTGCTGTTGAAACTGTGAAAATTGAACCCCCCCTTCCCCTTCCTCCCCCCCCTCCCTCCCCCCCTTTCTCCTTCAGGAGATCTCCAAGCGAGAAGATGCGAGTGGGCAGTTAAGCTGTATTCAGCTGCCTGTCGACTCGTCGGGGGTATGTACAGAGCACATCCCACCGCTGCCGTCCTTGTCTCTCTCGTGGTGCCTGGTCACATGCCGTGGTGCTGTTCTCATTGTAGTAGCTGTCATTCTTTTGGGGTTTATTTGGGTGGTTTGGGGGTATTTTGGTTTTTTCTTTCCTTTTTGTTGTCATTGTCAAGTCAGCCTCGATTTTAAGTCCCTTCCTTCTCTGGGGATCCAGGTAAATTAAGGTGGGTGCTTTGACGTGGCTGATGTTGCTCCAGCTCTCGCCAACCCCTTTCTGGATTCCTGCACTGGGGTTGGCTCCCTGCAGGGCTGTCACAGCCTCTCCACAGCTCAGCCACATCCTGGGGACCTCCCTAGGGCCGCAGATGGCCAGGGTGAGCGGTGGGCATGCCTGCCGAGCGTTCCCTCCGTCATGCGGGCAGAGGAGGGTGCCCAGGAGCGAAGGGACCTGGAATCGAGCCTGTTTGTGGCCACGTGTGTGGGAGAGCCCCGTGCTCGGCAGGACGGCAGCAGCTGAGCTGTGGCGTGTCTCAGGCAGGCTGGCTGGGATGCTGGGATCTCCGGCGAGGTCAGGATGTGGCACGGTCCTGCTCAGGCCTGAGGAAGCCGTGGATCTCCGAAATGCAGCACACCCCAAACCTTACTCTTCTGCCAACCTCATCTTTCTCTTTACCCTTCTCTTCCCTTTCTGTCCTTCCTGAGAAGTCTGATTTCTCCCTCGGCACAAAAGCCCTCTCCCACCCTATCCCAGTGTGTCAGCCCACTTTGGTACAAGCAGCTTTAGCCCTTGTACTGTTGGGTCCATCGTGACGTACTCCCATTTCCCAAAAGGATTTTAACTCCCTGTTCTCTCATAACCCCTTTTCTATCCAGAAAGGCAAACTGGGAGTGCAAGAACAGGTAACACGTAGCAGCCCCGACTGCGCAATGCTTGCCTGCAGCGTACCGAGTCTGGCACGTGGTGTTTTGGAGGGGATGCTTTCTGCCCTCCAGACATGGGGTTTGGTGCTGGGGACGGGGGTGGGAAGTCCCCACGTAGCTCTGCTTTTCCATCTCAGTACACATCTCATCATGCACACTAAAACTTTCCTTTGGGCTGTTAAAGAAAACTCCAGGAATACAAATCACATAAAATTCTTCCTGTTATTTATTGCTTTTTAATAACCCATTAGGGAGAAGTGAGTAATTCCTGGCAGCCCCCCTGAGTGGCTGAGCCGGGAGCCTCTGTGGGGACTGTACCTGGAGCCAGCTGGAGCCCCTGTTCATACAGGCACAGTTCTGACTCCAGCAAGGATCAGGCCAGCCTGATTTTACTGCTCCCCCTTGCAAGGTGCATTCCTGACCTTCCCAGTCTGCGTCCTGCAGGTTGAGCTTCCCTGAACAGCACAGAAGTCCTGGATCCTCAGGAGAGGAAGTTTTGAGCCAATATCTCAAATCACACTCTCTTTTGCCTTAAAAATGTGTCTGAGAGTGTCCAATCTGCCTGGAAAAAAATCCCCTTGACTGTTTGCTGACTCTGTGAGGGAATATTAGGGCTCAGCCCTTTGGGATATTACTGAACAAAGAGGTGTGGGGCACTGGACCATGTGTCAGGTGCCATCTCCTCCTCCTGCCCACACTGGGGCCCATCTGGGTTTTTACAGCGAACAGGTACCCGAGCACCAAACCTCGCAGTGCTGGCCAGGGCTCTGGGGGCACAGCTCAGCTGTGGTGGGATTTTCTGGGGCTTCTGGTCTCTCCCAGCTGAAATGAGGGTCTGCTTGGCTTCTCTCATCCCAGCAACCTCCTTCCCTTCCCACTTTTCCTCCCTCCTGACATACACCACGATGGGGTTTGGTGCCCTTTGCCAGAGCAGTGGTTTCAGCTGTGATTCCTTCTCTTTCGGATGAGTATTGTTCTGGCGAGCACCATTGCCCGTTGGGTGTATCTTGACTATACCACACCCTAAGTGCCTTTCTGCAGTGCCAATGGACAGAATCAGTGGGGTGCACAGGCATGTCCCTAACTGGGTCTGTGCCGCAAGAGCCTGGGCACCACGCTGCAAGCAATGGTAAAAACCTCTTCTCTCTCCTCCCAAGGATGGACCTATGTCTGAGTGAGCAGCTCTCGCTCAACCCCCAGTGTTTGAAATGATACAGCAGAATTGAAATCCTCAAAATGATACAGAGCAAATCCCCAAAACATCTGCTTCTGCTGTGTGTGGCAACTGGGAGAGGAATGGCCACCCACGGCAGTTGTTATCAGGTTCTGCCACCTGGATCCTCTCTGCGCTGGTGGGACATCCATCGACACGTGCCCATTAGCTGTGTTGGAAAGTGGGGGTCCCTCGTGCCCCTTCCAAACACTGGATTGCTTCAGTGAAGCATCACTAGAAAGAGCCACACACAGAGAGTTTTAAGCCTTAGTGTATAAATTAAGAGAAATGAGTAAGGTCAATTTTTATCCTAAAATTACTCATCACATATCTGTCCTTCCCTAATATTTGCCCAGCACGCAATTCCAGCAGGAAAATTCAAGCAACAGGGTTAGTGTTTTTTTTTTTTTTTCTGATCCCTTTCTGGGACCGTGTTTGGAGCCAGAGGCAGTCTGTCTTCCTGGTAGGAGGTTAATTAGTCTGTGGTATAAATATGTGCATGCGTCATTTTGTGAAAGGTGGTGTTGCATCGTGCTACAAAATTCCGTGGATCCGTAGGTGTGGTGTTGGAGATGGGAATCCATTTTTTCAGAGGGGTGTCCGTGCACCACAGGCCTTTGCTCTCCCTGCTGAATCCCTCTGTTTTGCTCCAGGGTGATGCCTCCAAGTCCGATTCCGAGGGGGATCTCTTTCCCCACAGCCTGGAAGAGGAGGGAGGATTTAAGAAGAACTTGTCAAATCCAGCCTGTGAGTAACAGCCCTGTGAGGATGGGGCCTTCTGCAGAAACCTTGCTTTGCTGTGGGAACAATATGGCCCAAAGGGAAGAGCCCTCCTAGAGAGGTCAGCGTAGTCCAAGCTGTGGCAGGCTCAACCTAGGCCAACAGGGCAGTGGTGTGGGGTGAGATCGTGAGAGGTAGATGGATAGACACGATAGTATTAGGGCCATAATGTCCCCACCAACCCCGAGATCAGGGCTTCCAGGGTCTCTGCAGGGACACAGGTGGAGGAGCTGAGGGGAAAGAGGACGGAGGGACCCTAGCATGGGCAAGAAGATTCCTAGGCTTGAAGCTGGTGGGTGTTGGTTGGAGGGCTGAGAGGCAGCAGGTGACAGTCTGCATCTGCTCTCCTCTATCGTTGGCACCCAATCCCATTGGCACCTGGTCCTACTCCTGATTTACACCCCCCTGCCAGGCTGAAGGATGTACTCTCAGCATTCTAGAAGGTCTCTTAGGCCCCCATCCTCCCGGTGCTCGGAGGAGACCCATCCAATAGCGGGTTATAGATGTGCCCCATGAGGTATAACAACCAAAGTCCATCTGTATCTTCCAGTGATGGCGCTGAGCGACCACCCAGAGCTGAAGAAGAGCCTGACCCCACCGCTCATCATTCA
>NW_008599747.1:0-2608 GCF_000691845.1 Merops nubicus
TACTGCCCCATGGATTGTGCTGAACCAACCTGTGTTACCGGGAGGCGCCATCAACTGCCCAGCTATTGTTAAGGAAGATGGATATCTTGCTGCTGATGAAGAAACCATGGACTAAGGTGACCTTTGCTCATTATAATATCATTATAATGTGAAAACACACCTCCTGGCCAAAAGCTCCCCGCCTCTAAGGCGGACCAAAAAAAAAGCAGACCACGCCTCGGACACTCCTCCTTGAGCATGCGTGGTAGCCTCGCTCGAAGATTGACAGGAGGAAGGTGGAGACTGGCAGGAGTCCATGGGACAGAGGAGCAGCAAGGGGCATCACCTGGCATAAAAGATGGATCCTTAGCAACTGAACTTTGGAAGCTTTCCCCACCATGGAAGCTTTCCCCACCGAGGATCACGACGATCAGAAGGACCAGCGGGACGCCGCAAGGACCTGGGCCCACAGGGACGCCTTGGACCCATGGTGGGAGCTGTTCCTCTCCTTCCCCTCTTTACTTCACCTTTCCTGTCACACCTTGACCTGTCGCGCGCCGCTTTACGGGCACACAATAAAGTTTCACTGTTTGATTGAAGTAACAACTCCCTTTGAAATTTTCTTTGGCGCTCTGAGATCGCGGTAAAGGAACCGTCACACGGCCGCCGAGTGGAGCCGACCCTGACACCCACTCACACGCCAATTTTTCTAGCTAGGGCATTTACCACCTATTATCCACCTAGTAGAAAGGGGTATCTGTGAGCAGGCAAGTTTCTGTGAAAAAGCCTCAACACCTGAATTTGCCACAGTGTGGATTTGGGTTGCTTCTGGCCAAACTGTCCATTTAAGAAACAATTTGGGGCAGAGCTGGATTAAGGATCTTATTTGAAAGTCCCATGAGATTTTTTCTTTTTACATGGTTATATGCTGTAGCAAAGGAGATGTTTTATTCCTTGCATAAATTATGACTATTAATAACTGAATTATAAATTAAAATGTTAATTATTATAATGAATCTAGTACTTAACAATTATCCAATGTCACAAACTCAGAAGGCTCTAAAAAAACACATTTGTGGCATGAAACTGGCATATTTTTCTTTTGTTGTAGGAGACCTCAGAGCAACAGACTTCAAAGTTCTGGATTTTCATTTACTCCAAAGGAGAGCAAACAAGCATCAGAGTAAGTAAGAATCTGACTTTGAATCCCATTAGCTTTGACCCCCTTTGATGGAATTTCCACCCTTCTGCTTCATTCTTCTCACTGAAATTCTTCAAGTTCCTACACGCTGGTGCACTTCCAGACCTCTCCCACATTTGATGTCTCCTACCTGACTTTCATTTTGCCAACTAGTAGTTCACTACATGTCCTTTCTTACAGTTTAAATAAGGACACTTAAAAATACAGAAAGACTACTCTCACAACCCTCAAAGTCTATGCATTTTGTACTTAATTCTATATTCAACACCTTTAACTACTCCTGTACTTAATTCTATATTCAACACCTTTTTTTGTTTGTTTTGTTCCATTTGCCTTTGATCCTGCTCAAGGCTCTCACAGCCTTTTCTACTTGGTTGTGAAGAACCATGCCCATATGGAGCATTAAGGCTGAAAGAGCTGTAGCTAGAGTGGGGCTGGAAAGGGACTGCCACAGCAAGTGAAGGGCTGCCAAGAGAGCTCTCCTCTGAAGAATGCTCCATTTCTCAGCAGTGCCTGGTTCATAGCTCAAACTAGGGTTAGGATTTGCACTGAGAGAACAAGAAAGCCTGATATGCAGCTGGGATAGGGGTGGAAAAGGGATGGCAAAGCAGAAATACAGCTGCCGAAAGAATTCTCCTGCTAACACTGAGGTTTTAGGCTTGAGCCACGTCACGAGCCTTTTGCTCAGCCTAGGTTTAGGGTTTAGGGCTGGTGGAGAACAAAAGCCAGCGCTGCAGTCGCAGGTGAGCTGCTGCTAAAGGAAACAAAGTGCTGCAAAGAGAATATTGCCCTGGAGAATGATAGTGCAGGCAAGTGCTGCTGTGTCTCTCCCAGGGCTCAGTTTAGGGTTATGGTTTAGCTTGGAAAAAAGCCCAGAGTGCCAACTGCAGTGCAGCTGGAAAAAAAAAGCTGCCAGTAGAGAACTAGTTTAGCTGAAGGGGAACATTTAGTCCTTGGGAGGGCTGGAGTGCCCTTGCAAGGCTCTGCCCAGGGCAGGGCAGGATTAGGGCCAGAAGCATCCATTCCTGTAATTTGTGTACACCATACTGTGTTTTGTGCTTATCTGGCATGCAGACACCCACTTTGAACAGGAACCCCACCCACATGGAAGAGAGGTGTGACTCCAAAAAGTTAACAGACGGGGAGCTTCACCTCCCAGTTCAGACGAGGCTGCTCTGCCATCAAGGGAGGCGATGGAAAGGCCTTGAACTTGCTGACACCGGAGAAGGGCCAGCCTTGGCAGCAAGTGGCACTGTGACAGGAAGGCCATGAGCAGAGCCAAGGCACGGAGGCTGCCTGGACCGCGGCACTCGAGCCCCCGTCCCTGCGGCGGCTGCGGTCGCTGCGATCCTCTGCTCCTGCCATTTGAAGCTGCGTGTGGGCGAGCGGAGCGGCTCACAAAATGGCCGAGGGCGCAGGGAGCGAGGC
>NW_008599748.1:0-9725 GCF_000691845.1 Merops nubicus
GCATCCCAGCAGCACAGTGGCCCTTATGTGTATATGTGCAGGAATGTAAAGAACTCAGCTCTTACACAGCTCTGCACCCTCTACTGCTACTGCAGGTATCACAGCAAAATTGAAACTCTGTCCTCTTCATCTCAACACTGTCATTGGCATGCAGGAACCCCGAATCTCATCTGTAATCCCAGATCAACCAGTTGATGCATTTGCAGTTCTTCTCGGAGTGGTTTTTCCTTCTCAGCATCTCCCTGGACGTTTATACAGCAACTCCATCAGACAAAGCACCCAAGTCCTGCTTCTGCTCTCAGTGCCCAGGGCTGCAGGGGGATCGGGCAGAGGCCTTCCCGAGCTAACCTGATGCAACACCGTCATCTAGTGGAGGCCAGCCTGGAGACCAAGGAACCCCCCCGTGCTCTCCCAGTGCCCGGAGCTGCAGCGCACGTGCCTGGAATGAGGGCGAAAAGCTGCCACCCACCTCCACCTGACCACCACCTTGCTGCTTCTCACTTACAAACGGTCGTCAATACCAAACAGGAATTTCATACTGTTCATTCTTTTTTATTCTCCTCACAAACCCATTTTGAAAGGAGCACTGCTTCAACTGGAAGATTCTTCAGAATAACTGCTGGAGGTCTGCAATTCCATATGTTTAAGCACAGATCTTTTCCCATGCTGGGATGTTAGTACCTTATGAATAGGCAGTGACCAAGCTTTGCTGGGCAGAACAGTCCAGTTCAGACAAACTGCTGCAGAAATAAAACCTGATTTTGTATAGAGATGTTCAATGTGAGACCCTTAGAACACTCTGAAAGTCTTAAGGTCTGTCTTCTCCACAGATGGCAAAGAGGAGTGTTAGCACTCCCAGGTGGAGAAAGCATGTTGCTAGGACCCCACTCCAGGTTCTTTAGATTTATTGTTTAACAGCAGATACAAGTTCATTTCTTCAGCTTTCTGATTTGAGTATCCCACTTGAAAAATTTCCTAACACACCTTCAGATGGCTCATTTCCCACAGCCACACTGAACATAATGAACAATTTGGTGCTTGCTATGCTTGAAAGATTTGTGTGTGGCTGTTTTGTGGGGGGCAAATGGAAATACAGAAGCAACGCATGTCCGAGCCTAGCAAAGGCTAATGAATTTCCTAAAGAAAGGGGCACTGTTAGCAGAATGGATGCAGCTCCTTCTTTCTGAGTAGCTATGGTGAACAGAGCTGTACCCAGGTTTGTGCTACAAATCTCATTATCCACACATCATGACTCCTGGAAAAATTAACTGCCCAGGATTGTCTCAACTGAAGAAAAAAATTCCTTATTATACTCTTTATCTGAGGTACAAATTTACTTTTTCTCTAAAAACATAATTTAATTTTCAAATGCCACTTTTATTACACTGATTCCTCAAGTCAATTTAAAACAGAGTATCTCAGAAGAAACATCACAAAAAGACAGCTTGCTCTCAGATTTAAGGTTTCTCCTGTAAGCTTTACACAGCTTGTTTTAACAATGGAAACTCAAGAGGATTTTGTGTTCTCTCCCCTGCTTTTACCCCAGGGAAGGCAGCATTGCTAATAAAACCCACAAAGATCAACCCTAAAAATAAATATCTGCTGTTGGTCTAGACAGCTCTGGCTCTTGAAAGAATTTGATCTGGGTGGTAATTACACTTCACTTTCTATCCATATATGAATTCAGTACTGGCAAGACATGTCAGACTTTTATCTTTCTACCCTCCCCCAATCCATCCATCAGCATTTAGAAAGCATTCATCATAGCAAAAACAGTGCTGGAGATTGAAGTCCTTTGTTTATTCACACAGCAAACAGCACAGACAACAATAGTGGAAGCTGCATCTTTACATTACCATGCTATCACTCTTGCACCATGCACAGAAAGAAGAAGTTTAAGGGTGAAAAGTCATCCCTTTTATTCATCAGTTTACATTATAAATTTGCCTCCTAGGTTTTTTAAAATTCTCTCAGGGCAGGCAGAATGTACATACAAATATCTAATAAAAGATATCATCTCTCTGGATGCCTAGCCTCCATTCTATCCTTAGACCACCATGACTTCAACATGGCTATTACATTACTAATAAGAAGTAGACTGGGAGGTATCACTTTTACAAGAGAATACTTGTCTGGTGATAACAGCATGAAAATCTGGTGAACACTGTTTAAACACAAGAAAGAAAACACAAGTCCTTTTACCACTCGTCTCCTCTGATAGTCTGGAGACTGTTTGTATGTTACCTCCCAGCCTTGGAGAATCAGCCTAGCAGATTACTGGGTGGTGAACAGACTTTTGTTCTTTCAGCTGATGGCCTTTACAAAGTCCTGCCCTGAAGCTCCCAGTTCTTCATGCAAAAATAGGTTAACAAGGACTATTTCAGCATCAGAGACAGGAGAGGTATTTTTATGATGACTGGTTTTCCCATTTTAATCACAACGCTGTCCTAAGTTCCCTTTGCTAGCTTCTAATTAGCCAGTTGCCAGAAGATAAGCATTTATTTTGGATACTTAAATCATTCTTTTCCTTTTCTCATTGTTTTTCTAGTCATTTCCACAACCACTATTGTAAAAACAATTGAAAATGGGATAAACCAATCTAAGTTTAAATCCTTTCTTTGCTTCTCCACAAAACTGGACTCTTCTCTTTCATGGTAAAGATTTTCATTAATTTCACTTCAAGGAAAGAATTTCAAGGGAGGAATAGTATTACTCATTTGCCTGCTGTTCTTGGCAGGCAGTGACATGTACGGAGCAACGCCACAAGTCCTGCTATTGCCTTCAAGTTAGAGAAAAATAGAAAGAGAGGGAGAAACAAAGACATTGCTGTTTCAGAGTTAAAAAGGAATGAGTAATGGATATTTTGTGGGTCACACTAACCTGTATAGACACTTCTGAGTTATTCTTTGAATTCTGAGGTCTTCAGGAGGTCACTTGTTCCTTAAGCATCCATTTACAGTAATCTTACAAAACATATAGCTCTGGATAAAGTGAATCTCACTTCTCCTCTCCACTGTTGAAGGTTGGTTGCAATCATATCACCTGTCCAGGTTCAGGCTTTATTGTGAGACTTTATCCTGTCATAGGGGATACAGGTAAAAAAACATGTCTAAAGTTGTTCCAAAAAGTCAAGAGAATGTTCCCAGTCTCCAGGAAAACATGACTTTGGGTGAAAGCTGAACCTGAGAATGTCCACTGTTTTCAGTGGAGTTGTGATAATTTGTATCAGTAGTCCCTTACCTTTAATTTCCATTTTCATTTTGATGCTCCTTGCTGAACTCAAGAAAGACTGAAAACAGAAACACTATGTGTGTGTTAGCACAGCAGCTAACACAATGGATTCCAAATCTGTTTGAGCTTTCAAGCACTGCCATAATTCGCACGAGTATAATTAAAGATTAGCATGTTCAGGAGCTTCTGACTAGACCTGAATACCACAGCTGGATAGATCTGAGAAAGGAACAGCCTGAAGACTGTGTCTGACCTCTGGGATGAGTCTGTCCCACTCCCAAATGATTTTGCACCATAAGGTCCCTGACTTACTATCAGAGGTGGATACAGCTGTGGGAGCTAAAGCAGTTTGTGTTCCTATCTGCACAACCGTTACACCAAAGTTCACTGCTCTCACAACAAGGAAGACTGAATAGTATATGTATATGTAATCCTATTCAGTTGCCATGCCATATAACTTTTTTTATTCACATAAACTAAAATTAGCTGCAGTCTTTGATATGTTAGACTGGGAACTGTGATAGCTCAAGAAAAGTGGGAAGAGAGAGAGGAAGGCAGGGATAAGTCTTCTGCTGACGACAGCCAAACCTACCTGTGACTGTAAAGCTGATCCTTAATGTATTGCACGGTTCAGAAGCCCTTCCAAAAGTGCTGTTATATAATCTGTCCAGAAACATTCTTTGTCTAGATAAACCTAATTCTGGCTCACAATTCCCTTACTTGTACCTTAAGTAAATAATTTCATGGCCGTACTTCAACTTTGCACATCAAAACTGCTTGCTGCCAAAGTGTTTAGAAGAGATCCAGAAGGGAGCCATGAAGGTTACTTCAAGCAGCATTCGTTTGATGCTGAATTGGAGAAATCTCCAAGAGATGCTCAACTGCAGTGAATCTCCAGTCCCTCTGAAGCTTTGTCACCAATTCAGGGGTGTCAGAATTTTACATGTAGAACTAGTAGCAACTAGAGACCAGCCTTTCTTGAGAATTCAGCCCTAGGCATGCTAAGACAGGAGTTAGGTAATTTAGGATGGGTTGTGTGGCTATGAATACAATACAAGGAAGATTAATAATGCTATGAGCCACACTGTTACAGTCTGAAATCAGAAGTTTCCAAGAACCTTGACATGTGAGAATCCAAGAACAATCATGCTGAGCCAGCTGACAGCTCCCTTTAGTCCAGTACATTATTTTCAATAGTAAGGTAAAGAGTATAAGAAAAAAGGTGTGCATACAGAGTAATTGTTGCCCAGGGACATCCTCCAACTCTCCAGCAACCAACAGTTTAGGACTGAGAGATCACATTAGAACTACTATGTTTAACAGTCACAAATGGACCTACCCTCCATGAATTGTTCTAGTCCCATTTTTAACTTACATAGTCTTCTGGCCTCCACACCATCTCATGACAGTAAGTTTCTAAATAATGAGTTGCACAAAAGAGTGCTTCCCTATTGTTAGCTGTAAACACAGCATTGGTCAGTGCCATCCAGTTACTGGCCAGAGCAGTGCTCATTTGTATGCTAAGTACTAGACTTCATTAACATCCTGGATAATTATATAACACCTTAGACTGTTTAAATCTTAATGATTAAACACAACCTTGAAAGAAAAACTGTTTTCAAGAGCAGACAATTATGGTGGGTATCATCCAACCTGCCTCCTCTAGCAATAATCCCTACCCACTGTCTAGACCAAGGATATTCAGATAGGAATCTCAATCCTGATCACTACACTGGAATTTTAGGCATGTGGATCATCACACATTGCTGGCCAGAATACCTTTCTCTGTGCTACATGCTGCTGCTTTTAGAGCAACGGGACAGCACGCTGCAAAAAGCTGTATTAAAATCCTGTAACAGATGGAAGAAAAAATGCCTCCTTTGCCTTCTGTGCACAATCGCCTCAGCCTCTCCCCACCAGAGCTGTTCTGTCTCAAAGACACAAGCCAAAAGATGGCTCCACAAGCTGTGTTCACTTCTGTGGCTGCCTACAGCAACCCAGCAGATAAACAACGGCCATTTAAGCTGCAGAAAACCATCTAAGTGCACTGCTCACTGGTGGCGTTCCCAATGGAGTGCAAAGTGTCACAGGACCAAACAAAGAAAAGCAGAACCTTCTGCAAACAGAGATCTCAGCATCTGCATAGCTCGCAGGAGTGTTTCACATTCAGCATCTGCCTTTGGCCCTGAGACTTTCTAGACTGGTCACTGAGGGAACAATTACATGCAAGTAAATTGGCTCCATTAAATCAACAGGGTCTGAAACATATGGGGCCAAGCTCGTGGACTTTCTTCCAGAAATAAGCTGCTTCTATCATGGATTTAATCTTAATATTTGCTGACACTATAATTAAGAATTAAAGCTGCAGAAAAATGTGAGGTTTGCTAAAACACAATAGATATCTTTTATCCATACAATATATGGCACCAAAATATTCAGTGTTCTGGGGAAGATAATTAATCAGAGTTCTCTTGCTGAAGTTCTTTTAATTGTCTATGATGGGCTGTGTTGGAGGGGGATTATTGAGTTCTAACATGGAACAAGATCAGGCACCATGGGGAATATTTACACGAATAAAGATTGCACGATCAAGATCTTTGATCTGGGAATTGCTATTCTGTAATCATCTGTAAAGCACCAGGAGTGCCCTTGGCACTGTATATATAATAATAAATGATTAACAATAAATCATGTAATTAAATATTCCCTTCTAACATTCTTTTCATAATTCTTGCCTCAGATTTAAGATCCCACATCAGACATATTAGGTCCTCATAATATTATTAAAGTTCCTACACTTCAGCTTTTAAAAATCCCCTAGGGATCTATTGTTTCTTTGCTTAATGTGTTTATGAGGCAAAGGCCCCATTAAGTACAATAGGGAAACTCCCAGACCTTTAAAAACTTTTCCATCAGAGGCATTTTTTAAGAAACAGGAACATTTTTGTCATTCCATCGTGTAACTATTGGAAAGACTATTGATCACAGAAGTTACAGGAGAAAAACAGGAAAAATACTCTCCCTCCACAGATCATCAGGTCGCTGGGGTCACAAAGCTGTCCAAGAAAGAACTGCTGCACACATACAGCTTCCCTTTTTCCATTGCATCTGGTCATTCCCATTATCCCACATTAAGAATATTTTGTATTATGATGGCTCTTCGTGCCTCATCACTTTTTTAGTAGATGCTTTCTGTAAGGACAAGGAAAAGACAAAGCCTCCTTGTACTACCTCAGTATGGAAGATAAGGAGATGGGCAGACACTTAATTCATCTAAACCCAAGCTGCACATTGTCACCTACAGATCTGCATGGAACATTACATCCACGACAGGGTATTTTACTAAAAACTGTAGAAACTGAATATAAAAAAAAAATCAAAAGTGAATTCCCACCCACCTTCTAGGGAATTTCTTAGTAAATATGGAGAGACACTTTACAGACAGCAGGAAAGAAGGATGAAGCCACTGTCAATATGCTGAAGAAGCTGGAGTCTACCAGAGACAAACTTTATGGTCTGAACCCTTGTTGAAAATTATTTGACACTGCACTCCAAAACCCAGGGAACTAGTGAATTCTGGTTTATTTTAGATGGTTACCTTGTCTAGCTGCAAGGCTCTTTTCAACTGCTTGTCTCATTTCTCTAAAAATTAAAACTCATTAAGAATTTAAGTCTCCTTGGTGAGGCCACAGCGGACAAACTGGGGTGCTGTAGTTTATCAGTTCAGCCTGAAGATTCAAAGAAGGCCATGAGCTAAGTGGGGAGTTGACACTTGCATAAAAATGAACCCAAGGGATATGCAGAGTTACTGTGTAAAAGCCCAAGTCTGAAGTGAGAATGCCTGGCATCAATCTGGGCAACATCGTGCCAGTAAAGACAGTTCATCTGCAGTTGAGCTGGTGATTTCTCAACATAAAAGAGCTTAGAATGAGGGTTACTGTGAGCCATGGCTGAAATGGAAATTCCTTTGGCCTTGACTCATGCATTTTAAGTGACTCCCACTTAGGGTCAGATAATTACAAGTTCTGTTTTGTTAAACAGTTAAAAAAACCCAAACATCGTCTGTATTAGACTGGAAAGTTCTACATTCCAGTGAACATGAGGGTTGGTGAACATAGCCTGTGGGCCAAACAGCCTACGCAGAGCTTCACACTCTTGAAGCTTTCATCTTTGGCACCCCAAGATACAGCTCACAGAGACTATAGGATCTCAACATGCAGTGCTTCACCTTGCTCCAGCCTAATGCATATCACTTGCTAGGGCCTGTACCTTCTCGCTGGCCGTACTGTCACACTGCCAGCGAGGAGGCTCCCACCTCACTTCTTCTTCAAGTACTTGGGGGAACAGGGAGCTTGGTTTGGATTTCAAGAGGACGAGACCTAGGTGCAACTTACTTCCATAACCAGCACAGTTCCCACAGGGCTGCTCCTTATTCAGAAGTTAGTTACTGACACTGTACATATTCACCCAGCAGTTTGCTGATTCTTGATGAAGAGCATTCTCATCTAATATATGTTCTATGCTAATATTTACAGGTAGCTAAAAAATAGAAATCAAGTGGGTTTCCCTCCTACCTCACTAAAATTCAATGATACACAACCAAAATAATATAGAAATTAAGCATGTGCTTGGCTGCAAAAATGTCTGAAAAGACAGCAAGAAATAAGGTCATGCAACATTTCCCATAAAGGGATTTTTCACAGTAGACAATTTATATCATATGACCCAGTGTTAAATAACAAAGAGTGTTAGAAAAGAAGAAGCTTGAATAAATGCATTTATGGCTGTATCTCTGTAATACTTTTACAGGACTTCATGGTATAACCCTAATAAGAGAACTGGTGGCATAATCTTCCTGCCCAGATCGCCAGTGGAAAGTTATTATTATAATTAATATATATCTGGTATCTTACTACTAAGAAGCGGCACAGAGAAGTTCTCAAAACGCACCCGAAAAAAAGTTAAGAACAGGCTGAAATGCAGACAGAGTCTGCATGCCAGGAGTTTCAGTCAAGTCAGTTTACTGCCCAGCATAGATCCAGAGCTCCTGGTACCAAAGTCCTTATACAAGTATTAGCTGTGCTAATGACACCCAAGTTATTTAGCTGTAGTAACAGAAGAATATAAAGAACTAAAATAAATTTGTAATTGCTCATTCCCAAATCTTGGATCAAATCTGAGGATCACCTCTCATTTCTTAGCCTAGCATTCTATTCTGTCTTTAGAGTTACCTTGTGTTGACTTGAACTTTACAGCAGTGATCAACCACTATCAGCTCTCTGTATAGAAAGAGACTGAGATATTCAGTACAGAGCCTTTTTTTTAAGACTCACAGTTAAAAAAAAAAATCTTTTAATCTTTTAATATTAAACTCACATAGAGATCTTAAAACTGAAACTTATTTTCTACTGACATTACCCATTTTAATTGTTTTTACATTATGTATTGAAGGAAGCTACATTTTATAGCATAGGTTCATTTTAATTCCTCCTCCAATACCTTCAGTAGCAGTTTTCTTCACATTACCAGTACAGTAGTAGAAACAATGATCCATGTACTCATGGGCCAGACTGTGTTACCAGGCTCTGGAATTTAAGAGACCCTTCACAGTGGCCAGCAGTGTACCCTATCTGCAGTTTTTCAACAGGCTCAGCATAGACAACTTGAACAAAATGTTTAATTGTAATATCCTGCTTTCTTTTCTTCAGATGAAAGAAATTAGATAATAATTTATGGCCTCCTTTGCAAGTGCTCTCAGATTTATGAATGAAACATTCCTCCTTCCCCTGCAATTGCATTCCTATTCCTGCAATGGCTTTCTGTCTGAAACAAAGGATGTTAGGTTAGAAGGGTAACTAATAAGCAACCTAAAAACAAAAGAAACCTAGCCTGAGGTCAGCATGACCTACAGTAATTGCTTCTGCTGCTTTTAGACACACACGAAGGATTGGCAGTCACCTACACAACTCCCTAGAATAGCAAAAAAAAAAAAAAAAAAGAGAAAACTCTGGAAATGAATCCTATGGAAATTAACCCTTGTTTCTCTGGAGGCTATTACCACATGCAAAACTTCCAGATTTCTCCAGAAATTCCTAGTCCTTAGAAGCAGAAAATGTTCAAATCGGTTTCTCACATAACCATCCAGCCCACAAACACCAGAGCCAGCCTGAAGGGGACAGTTATGCAACAGAAAAAAAACTGCTCAGGGCAAATTGGCTGCTTACATCATATATTTTCATGCTCTGTTTACAGCCTCTCTGTATATAAATCTCACAATTCTGCTGTGTAAGACAGGTGAATATCTTCTGATGAAGTAAGAAAAAAAACAACTTATTGGACATTCATCTCAAATTTCAGTTGAACATAGTCTTTAAAATGTCATGTTTAGCATGTGGGTTAGTTTGTTTTAAACATCTAAACCTTTAATAGGCTTTATGGGAGACACCTTGCATGTATGCCCTGGGAATTCTTTGAGACCCCAGCTTCCACCACGC
>NW_008599748.1:9738-20026 GCF_000691845.1 Merops nubicus
ATTCCTGCTTCCTATCAGTACTAACAAGCTAAAGAGAGGACTCCAAAACCTCCAGTCTTCACTAAGTACACTGATGTTACTTTAAGCAGTGGCTTAATAAAGATTTTTGTTTTCCTCAGTTGCAGTGCTGGCTTAAGCAGCTCCTGTTCCTGGAAGTGACCAGAGAATTGATTCAGGTTAAATCTACACTTCTATCTGTGTCAGTTCCCCAAGCTAGACACTGCAAACTACTTAGGCCCTGCAAGCACTTTTAACAGCAAGTACTGAAAAACTTTTCAAAGAAGAAATCAAGATTATAAGAAACAGAACTGTGCTGAAAGAATCCAGACAGTAGAAGAGATATTGGATCAGGAACCAGCAGATCTCTGTTGTAAGAGTGATGGCACTTCTATGAGAAGAGCTCATTCTCTTTTCAGAGCTGTGTATCAAGACTGGTACCAGAAAAAATAAGATGGATAAATGCCTGTTCAAGAAGCTCTCTTGCAGAGGTATCAGAGACCTTCACAAGAGTGAAACCCTGTAACCTTTCTGTAGGAAAGGGTGGGGTGGGGAGGCTAGGTAAATCGTTGTATAGACATCACACTGCCTCAAGAATGAAAAATAGCTGAAAGCTGGCTGTAGGATTGAGTAAAGTGGACATATCTCTTGTGTTACCAACAGCATGTTGTGAATCTGGAAGCTGCAGGCATAGAGCATTGCTGGTTTTAGGTTGGTTTTCAGGGAACCAATGCAGGACAAAAATTCTAAAAGCATAACAAGGCCTTCACAGGGAAAATCTCCATTAGCTGGCACTGAGATTAGAGCTTGTGCTTTACGGACAAAAATGCATTAATACATAAACAACTCTGAATATTTTAATTACATCAAAAGCCAGTAATAACCATTGGAAAGTTTGGTATAAAAAAATTGTTAAATGTTGTCTTCAATTTAACTATGGCATATTCTCCTAGGCTTCAACAGAGCTTTGGATCTCTTGCCTTTTAGAAGTCAGCACCTCAGTCAACAAGAATTTAGCTTGGAGGAATGCATTACAAACATAGAACAAATCAAATTAGCTCACAGATGTTATCTATTGATATCTCATTTCTTTCTCAGACTTCTGCTGACCACTGGAATGCAACATCTGGGCAGTTGGGTGAGGCAATGTTTCACTAAAAAGTACTAAATATTGGTGCTACAGAACAAATGCCACCATGCTCCTTTACCGCACCACCTACAGCACAGGATGTGCTAGTAAGCTATTGGCTGCCAAAAACGTGATCAGGTCTCCCCAGCCTGTGCCACCTTTATGGCATAAAAAGCCAATTTAATCATAGCACGTATATGCTAAGAAGGAAGGACAAAGTTACAGTCATCAGTTGCAGAGTTTATTTAAAAACCTCGAGATTTGGAGCACTGTTCACTTGTTTCATTTTTCCCCCTGCCACCAAAATTTGAAGGCTCTGGAGGAATGCATTTAATTATGACAACCATAGGCTTTATATTTAATATTCTACATACTTTAGCTTAAACTTAGAGCAGCACACTTTCTTCTTTTTAAAATGAGACAGTCTGTTTTCATGAACGTTTTTTGTGATTTCCATATAACAGTTCAGGGAAGGGATTATGTGACTTCCTCAGTCAGAATTTTATGCAGCACTTCACCCTGGTTAGTACTAAGTGACAGGCTCCCATGACATCCACATTTGATGCAGTGGTTTACACAGAACTCGAGGTTTTATTGCACAACAGCTTAGTGAATTCAGGAAGAGTGAATGAAAATTTACTGTAGCCGAGGTGCCACTACTGTGAGTTCTATTAGGTAGTGATGAGACTATGAATCATGAAATAAACTGTGCCACTGCTAGCAAAGGTTTTTGCATCCTCCTTGCCAACAAAGAGGACAACCTCTGTGCAACAGCTGAGTGCTGTGTGAAAGGCACCGGACTAAGGCTCCTGTGACACTAATTTCTCCTTTAGAGATTGCAATAGAGTTTATGGAATTAAGGCTTCCATTTGTCAAACAGTTAATAGTTAAAATTCTTTGCTCAAACCATACAAAACCATGCTAGAACACAAGATCACCTACTGCAGAGAACTACTATGTACTGACATTGGCTGTGGGTGACATGAACAAACAGCCTGTTGGATCCAAGAGCATCACCGTTAGCCAGCTCAGATGCATAAAGCATAGGTCTTTATCAGACAATTTAAAAAAAAAAAGGTTCTAAAAACCTACAGCATTTTTCATCATTAAAACCAAAGAAACTGGAAATATATCAGTTACCTGGGGTATTAAAGATATTTTATAATCTAAATATATAACACAGATTAGGCTTACTGAAATTTCTGGAACTATACCAGCTTTCAAGAACTATTTTATGTTGCCACATAAATACTCTATCTTCACAAATAAGAAAACTTATCTTTTCCATTTAAGGTTTATGCCATCCATTACTTCAGAACACAAAAATGTCTAAAAGTAAGGAGTACTGTACATACTCTGAACCAAACAGGAACCTTCAAATTCACAAAACCTGCTTACACGGGAATATTTTGATCTCTTCCAAAGATATTCATATGCAGCTTGACTAAGTAAATCTCCATGTTTACCACTGACCAAATAGAGGAAAACACTGCTAAAGCCCCCTTCATGATCAGGCATTACCCAACTCTTCCAAAGGTTTATGCTGTGTTTTCTGCAAGAGTTTATCCACCCACTCAGCCAGCCAGCATGCCTAGTCCCTTGCTGTTGCAGTCAGTCACATCATAAACTGATCAAGTGCTATTTTAAAACTAAATAAGCTTTTTGGACTATGTTTTCAAAATTTGGGAGTGGGCCACTCTTCCATTCAAACTAATTTGGGTAAAAATGAAAAAAATCACTCATAAAGAGGGTTTCTGACTACATCTTTTTCCGTCAGAGGTTCTTGTTTTCCGCTCCAACCCACATCATCTATTCTCTTCCTTCCACCCATTCTTCTCCCCCCCAAAAAAGGCTGGCTTGGACTGTGCTTCAATTTTCTGCAGAACTTTCTATTTTTCTTTCCCATTCTTTTTGTTTAGTATATGAAAGCAGCTTCCTGTTTAGAAACATGGAAGTCCTACACCCTCAGTAATGATGTATTCAGCCCATCAATGATTTTGGCATGAACGCCAAACCTTAATAAGCCTGATGGGATTTTCTGTACATGTCATCATCAGTCCAAAAAACAATGCACAACGTTTGTCATCTTGCACTGAATCAGCTCCCTTTCCAATGCTACAGTTCTAATAAGAATTCTAAGGGCTCACAAGCTTCCTTCTCTTAAATATTTCATATTATAGATTTCCAATGCCTGTAGAGCAAGAACAGAAGCACCAGGAGGAGACAGTGCTGTTGCAGAACTCCCAGCACAATCAATACTGTTCTGCTTTTCAGCTCCGAGTTGCTGCAGCAGTCTGCCATTGCTTACACAGCTCTAGCCTCACTGTAACCTATGATCCAAATCCTGGGCTCGTCCTGTACTGGAGAATAGGAATGAAACACATAATATAACACCTGTTCCACTTTGAAAAACAACCCCCCTGAACCCTACATGGCCTAGAACAAAATTCTGTCTTATTCAAATACACAGACTGGATCAAAGTCTATTTCTCTGGGTTCAAAACAAGTCAGCAGCATTGGTGACTTGACATAAACTGAAATATTTGTCACTTCAAGAGTTTAACGTAAAAACATTCACAAGTGTGGGCTGTTCCCCCTGCTGAGCTTGAACTGCAGTGAAGTTCTCCAGGGAGGTTATTGGACAGCCATACAACTAGCACTTGAAACACTGGGTGCAGAGGCAGCTCCGTATACCACACACAACATGCTGTGCTGCAAGCAGTGCTCAGCAGCAAAGTGGTTAACCACAATTTATTCCATACAGCATAATTGTTCAGCTAATGCTACTAGCAAAGCTGCTGCTCTCAAGTTTGTGCATTTTCAAATCTGACAATGCAAGGCACACAATGTTTTACTTTAACTCTTTTGGGGGCTTGGTCTGTGCCTACACAAACATCAAAACATATTTTGATCTTTACTTACGGGTGAGCAGCAGAGTTAATTAAAACTGTCAGCAAGTGCCATCCTAATTAAAAACAAATGACTAATTGTACAAGTACAGGGCCTGTTGACACAGGCTGCATAAGTCCATCAGGCACAGCCAACCAAGCTTGAATATGAGGGCGTGCAGCACCATCTAGTGTCCTACTGGAGTTAGAGACTCAAAAATCGGTTCCAAATGAGTCCACACAATTTTCCCAGGCAGCTGTCACTCTCATAAAAGCAGTAAGACACCAGAGGTCCAACTATACTGCTACTTCTGAAAAAGGCAGTTACATAATAAAAATCTGTTTAATAAAAGAGCTGCTGAGAGTCAAATGTTTGCAGGCAGAACAAAAATTCTTTAAAGACAGAAGATTGAGAAATTACTCTGCCACCTATCAAAAGAGTGGAGTCCAAAGGATAAAAACTACCAGAAGGCTACTAAAAAGACTACTACTGCCTATAAAAAGCTACTAAAAAACGGCAAGCATCATGAAGCTGAGTAATATTTTAAAAATATGGCAGGCTGAAAATATAAGACTATACAAAAAGGCATTTGAGACATCAAGAAATTAGAGAAAAGTTAACAATAAATTCTTTCAAATACAGAAGCAGAAATCTTAACAGAGGGTTAGTACAGCCAACAGATTATCAAAGAATAGAAATAGTATGAAAGAGACAAGACTGCTGAAAAGCTTTTTTTTTTTTTAATCCAGACTCATCATAGATGATCTTAGGCTAGCTCCCACTCTGCAGAGCTCATTTCAAATTGGGAGAGTCAATAGAAGATTCCACTGGAAATTTCAGCAACAAACAATAATAGATTTTTGTAATCAAACAGTGAATACCCAAGAAATCAATCAGATAGTAACTGAGCTAGCAGCCACCATGCATAATCTCTCACTTAAAACTTCAAAAGAACCAAAAGGTGACAAATGAGACAATTTTTTAAAAAGACAGGGATTTGCGTGAGCTGACCCCTTCCAACTGTGCTGATACTCTGTAATATAGAAATACTGGATGTAAATGTGTTATGCTGGCAAACATGGCTCAAGTAAAGGAAATGTAGATCTATTATCAGTCTCAGAGAACCTAACAAGTGTTACTAGCAGCTTTGAGTTCCAAAATTTATCAAGGTAGAAGTTCCTGATGTATCAACACTGTGTATCATGTCAGTCCTCCAATAGAAAAATTATGTAGTACAGAAAGGAATGGAACAGCTTTCAACAAAAATGATTAAGCAGAAAATCACTTTTCAACCTGGAAAAAAGAAAATTGGTGGACAATTAGAAGTAATAATTGGATAATAATAACAGAAGGGCAAATGTATACTCTGCTATCTCTGACCACCACCAGGCCAGCATTGTCTGGCAACACACGTAGAAGTGACAGACAGCAAGTTCAAACCCAAGCCCAGAAGAGAAGTATTTCTTTCAGAGAACACAGGCTCAGCCTGGGACATACCGTAACATTGCATAGCAAGCAGCTTACCAGACTCCTAAAAGGGTGTAAACTAATTGAAACATACTCTCTTCTTTTCCTAGATGTGCAGATCCCTGGAAACTGCAGAACTCACACCGTGTTCACCTATTCTTACTCTCCCCCGAAGCATTTATTTTGGCCTCCTAGAGGAGATAAGAGACTAAAAAGGATCTCAGTGCACTCATCCTTGTACCCCTTCCAGAAGAGAAGCAGCTGTAGCACCACAGCTTGCTTCCAGCATTGAGGGTTGTGCAGGCATGGAACAGGAGTTGCTGCTTGCCAAGCTAACTCTTGCAGAGCCAGCATGCTGGGAAGGGATGAGAGGGGAATAACAGGAAAATGTTGTAACCCTAGCCCAGGCCAGCTTCAAGTAAGGATGGTAATAGTGAGGGAAGTTTGCTACAAAGTCATGGCATACCTGTTCATTCAAATAATGTTAGAGTAATAAGTTGTACAGATGTTTTCTTCTTTCATTTACACAAAAGGGACCTATGTGTGAAAACAGCATCTTGCACAGGCTCGAGATAAATTTTTGCACATCTGTACAAGTGGAGCCATTTGTTCTAAAACAAAGTGCAAAGAATATGGTAGCAAGTCTCAAAATCATTAAAAATTTCAGACTATAATGCCCACTAACATACTTAATTCTCAGGAACAGCATCACTACTTCAGCTATCACTCCTATTGTCCTCATGCTAGAGGACATTGAAGGATAACAACAGACTAGAGGTGCCACCTAGAAGCCAGATCAGATTTTGCATCAGTCTGTGCTTTCCTTATCTCAAAGAGCATGAAGTATACACACTCAGATGATTAGTGTATATTTTTATTGAAAAAAAAGTTCCTTTAAGAAGAGTCTGGCTTGGAGCCTACCAAGGCAGACCTTGCATTCCTCACCACTGCCACAAGCTATGGACATGATAAATTATGAAGATTTTAACTGTAGGAGAAAGAGCTAGAGCAAGGTGCTTTTGTTAACCCTACAGAGCATGCTTAAGCAGCTAGATAAATTAAGTTCAGTAAGTCACACATCAAGCTTTGTGGAAAATATCTCAGTGTAGACCTACATTTCTCGTATGTCTTTTAAACATAAAACATTTCATAGCATAAGTGCCTTTTTTCATACAAGGAGAATAAATTGCAGACAGGGTGGGCTTCAGAAAGTTTATATAAAAAAAATTGCTTTGTTCAGAGTTGTAGTGCACTTTTCACTGCAGATAACTAATGAGCTGCTTAGGCATTCAGCAAATTTAATGTATTCAAGAACTGAAACAGGCTACAGACAGTGGGAAAAGAATGCATGAAGCAGGCAACCAGCAGCATGTGAGGCAACAACCTGCCCTTTGCCTCTCCAACCCTAGCTCTGTTAAAGACAATAAGAAAATCTGAAAACATTGTAAAGAAGTGATCTTCATGTATCTTAAGTGGAAGATGCATATATATCTATTTCCCTGCTACAAGGACAAGCATCAAGAATCTGAACACAGATTATAGCACCATGGATTCATGCAATATTGCCTTCTCAAACACCAGCCTGCAAGACTCGGGTATTAGTAACGACAGAAAATAACGCAACTCACACAAAAGTTACTATTTTCTCAAGCATGTGAGTTTACCTGCTACAACTTAACATAGCACTCCCTCTATGGGAGGACCTGAGAATCATGCCTTCAACATAAAACCATGACAAGTCAAATCTGAAGAATAAACCAAATTTATTTAAAATAAAATATTAAGACAGTGCTATTGTCAAGAAACAAAGGATTCTTTTACTCATGTGACAAAACATCCAATTTACAGAAGTTACATTAATTCTGAGAAATCCACATTGCCTTCATGCTGCTTCAGCTGACTACATGTACCTTCCGCTAGACAAGCCGGTTCCCTTCCCTCCCCTTCCCCAAAGAACAAACAAAAACATCCTATAAGAAACATGTACAGAATTCTGAGACACATGATCAAAATATAAACCATTGTCCAAAAAGCCTGAAATTTTCCAGCAAGGTTAAATCCTTTGTTGCTTCAGCCAACCCTCAGCGGGGGAGCTACAAGCACAACGCCGTCACCTCTGACAAAGAGCATGGGAATGTTCCTTTTGGTAGACTATGAAGAAGGACAGAGAAGTTTCCATTAACAAAAGCATAGTTACAAAACATGTCTGCTAAGCATAGAACCAAATTCAATCCTAACAGCAGGAACAATTCCAACAAATTAAGCTCAAACATAAAACGTTCTGGCATGCTGCAGAGACCAACACAACCAACCCCAAGTCTTTGGAAATCCCTTGTACTTTCATAATAATTTCCCGCAAACTTCTGTTAGATCTTGGTTCAAAAAGGAATCAGCAATAAACTGCTTTAAGAATATAACAGTTCAGTTGTAAAAAGGTTTTCTATGGGGATAAATACACTAAGTCCTTACTTTATAAATCTCTTCATAGGTTTCTTCATCAATCTCTATTGTAGTTACAGTTTCTTCCACATCACCCAAAATCATATTTAAATGTTGATCATATGCCTGTAGGAAAAAAGTTAGTTTATAATTTCTTCCAAAATTCAAACAGGATCTTATTAAAAGAAGAATTTTAGCAAGACTTTTAGACACAGTTTAGCTTGAGTTTGATCAAAATATGCCAACATGTCAAAACAAAGTAGTATCACTTATAGCTGTAATTCCAAGCAAATAACAAACTTGTAGTCCGCAGCTTAAAAATAAGTGAAGGCATTTGTATTTACTGGCATGCTCTTCTGGGAAACAGTTCTGAAGCATTCAGTGAGAACACATACAAGACCTCAGAGACAGGCCCACTCTTAACACTAAACCTCGGCTGAATATGCCACTATGTCAAAACAATTATAGCTGTAATTCCAAGCAAATGACAACAAACTTGTAGTCTGCAGCTTAAAAATAAGTGAAGGCATTTGTATTTACTGGCATGCTCTTCTGGGAAACAGTTCTGAAGCATTCAGTGAGAACACATACAAGACCTCAGAGACAGGCACACTCTTAACACTAAACCTCGGCTGCCAGTCCAGCCTCCTGGAATTGATTGCCTGGGGCCAACTTGAAGAAAATGAAAGCTGGAATTCATACAATGCTACAAAAATTTAAAATAAGTTTATGTTCCAAAAACCTTAAAAAGCATGTTCCAAACTACATGTGTGCCTCATGGATCTCCCCTCACTGTTGTGTTCCTAAAAGAGTTGAGGCCCAGTTAACACATGGGGCAACTTGTTCTTTTTCCCCATCCAGGGGAAGGATGACTTACAACACAAAGCAAATATCTGTCTTGTCAAGAGACAAATTACTTCCAGAAGAAAACACTTAGACAAATGAAATTTGCAGAGAATCCATCTGAGTATATATCCTATTATACCCTTATGGGATGTGCCCTAGGAGATACTCATTTGATAAGGATTATCTCATTCTTAATTCAGTCTTAAAGAGACCTCAGGGTACTAAACAAGAAGAGGTCTGCAAGCATTATTGATTATTTCACAGACACAGAAATGGAAGCAAAAAGCAGTGGAATGAATTGCTTGGCATTGGTCAGGAGAAAAGAGAAAAAATCATAACTTGAGTCTCTAGAGTAGTACTTAATAGCAGACAGTAGAGAAGAAATTAGATTTTTTCCACTGATCACATTACACTTTTGATAAGAGGTTCAGTTCTTGTTGCGATGATGATCTTTAACCTACCTCCTCTAACTTCAACTATTTTTGGTTTTAAACAGATTTTTTCTAAACAATGGAAAAATCACAGGTAAGCTCATGTAATAGGCTATTGTACATGAAAAAAAGGCCATCCAGTGCTCACCTGAGTAAACACAGTGGTGTTCTGAAAGTTTTACTTACATGTAGCCTGCCTCTAAGCTCTCTGTCATTCCTCATTTTGACATAGATTCGTTCATCTAGACTGAGTCTGATGAGATCAAGTGGCTCCTCTACAGTATTTGTCGTTTGTTGCTAAAATAAAAACAAAAGTATTATTTGTACAGAAGAAGCCCAAGAACTTTTCTGCTCCTCCGTGTTTGTGACACATGGAAAACAAACAGGCAAGAACACAGATGCATGCATCACAAATCATTCCTTGACATCCCATTCAACCTGAGTGCAGCTGATATAACCACTCTACAGATGTTCACCAGCCTGAGAAAAAGGAGTTAGAAGACTTCAGTTTAGCTTGCAGCCAATGCCACCTCACACATATTGCTATATGAACTATATTCCTTACCAGCAGCCATGGTTGGTACTGCGGCTGCAAGCCTGCTGTGCGTGAACCAGCACCGCACCTCTGCCACCACACGGCACGCCCAGAAACACCAACCGCACACCCACACCTCCCGCAGCACACCCCAGAGAGCCGGTAACACCGCCCCGAGCACGCACCTCTGCCCGAGGCCTGGCCCTACGCTGCTCTCATGCCTGGCCTCAAAGCACGACAGAAACCTCAACACTGTTAGAGACCTGAACAGCACACGGGGCTGAGGTCTCTTTTTTTGTGATAAAGATGTACTCTTCGGATCACGGCTAAAACGTGGGAACACCCTTGCGCACGTCCTGCAGCATGTTTCCTTCTCAGCGAGGCAGAGCCAAGGGCATTTTCCTCAGTACCTTTCCTCCGTTTCCCTGGGGGTCCGGCAGCTCCTGGGAAGCGGGCCCGAAGCTCCCCACAAGCCCGGCGGCGGCACAAGGACGGAGGCCGCTTCATACCGCAGAGGAAACGCTCCCCCGGGGGGCTGCGCCGGACGGGGGCTCT
>NW_008599749.1:0-17500 GCF_000691845.1 Merops nubicus
CCTGGTAATCAGCGGCAAGCTGCTATATGCAGGGAATGCTGTCCCTTTAATTGAACAGGCTAGGTAATTAAATGGCACTTTTCCAATAGGACGTGCTAGGTAAATCTAATAGTTGGTTATTTAATATCACTTTGAAGTCTGCCCACTCAAGCACAATGACAGCGCAGGAGCATGTGAACTATTAGCTAGGAAAAAAAAAAAAAAAAAAAAACAGGATCTCAAAAATTAATTAAATCGCATGCAATTTAGGGGGAACGTTTATCTTGATTTGTCATAACAGAATTAATTCAAGGCCTCCAATTCACTTGGGGGCAGATCTGTTACTCTGAATTAACCAAGCGTAATTTGGCTGTGTTTTTTTTTTTTCTTCCCCTTCTCTAATGCAGCACTTGCCATTATGCACAGCCCCCCTTTTAAGTATCAATAGCTTCTGGTGCTTTTAAGGTGCTTGGTCTCTAGTTATTCTGAAGTACCTTTAATGGACTTGGCTCCAGGCGTAATTTCTGTGTTACCTTCCTTTGTTACGTTTAATATAGCTGGTGCAGAATTTAGATTAAATATAGGGAAGGTACAGGAAGACCAATTGGTTCTGGATCAGCAGGTCTGGATGTGCATTTCTCTTTGCTAGGGCTTGGAGGTACATACTTGTGGGCACAAATGTGCACCATGTTGTGCAAGAATTGGAGCACTTCGATCTGTCTCCATGATTTTGGAAACAGCTGGAACCTTATTATGTTAGTATAAGTTGCTAGAGATGTGTTTCTGCTGATACTGAGTTTTGAGGAGCAAGATGGGCTTGAAAAGATTTCTTGCAGCCTTCATTCACACTCTTGTGAAAGTTCTGAAAACAAAACAAAACAAACCAAACAACCTAGCCCACCCAAAACCCCAAAAAAACCCAACCCACCAAAACCCAAGGGTGTTTGAGGGTGTGGGGAATGCTGCGTTGGAACCACACAGTAGTTAATTTAAGGTGGCTCAGTCAAATGCTGCTGAGTATAGAAGAGCTGCCTTGTCCATATAGGGAACCTCTTGATGTTTGTGATTGATTGCATTGCCCAAATGTTGAAATATTAATGACCTTCTTGGACTGAGGACCCAAAGAGGAAACTGAAACCAATTCTGTCATCACAATTAAAGAGTCCCCTGGCTTTAATTAGCCTGACCTGGGGTATCTCTACCCATTGCTGCAGTTAAAGAGAAAAGAGCCCATTAAAGTCCAGTCTGAGACCGATCGCTACTTAATTGAGCACCTAAAGCCTCAAGCCTTTTAAATCAAATACTGTCCTGGACAGTCCCCTTGGTTAGATAATTAGCTCTCCAGCCTCGCGGAAACCATGTGAAACAACTTTTTTTCAGTAAAGAATAGTTACTGTGGAAGACTTCCTTTATGGGTAAGGAGGAATAACATTTTTTTTAACAGATAAAACCTTTTTCCTGTAATGGTATTACAGAACAAAACCATTCATAACAGTAGAGAAGGAAAAATAAGCCTAATTTTCCTGGTAAATAATACATAGCAGCAGGAAAGTGTTCTGACTTTGCGAGTAATTTTTAGGAATTTTAGCAGCAGAAGGTTCAGCCGAAGTGACTTCCCAAACCGGAATTGTTCTGGGAACGTGCTTGGGGAAACCCCAAGGTGCACGGAAAGCCTCTGGATTAGTTTGACTCAGTTTATTAGAATTCAGAGACACTCAAGGCGTAGGACCACTTCTAGGCAGGGAGAATTGTATAACAGATGAATGCTTAATGAAGACAAGTAGTGGGATGAGATCAGTATTCTGAGAGCTGCCTTTTCAGTTGGGTGGTGCAATTGCATGGGTCAGGTGTTGCCACAGAGCGCTCGCCAGGTTTGGATTCTCCTGGGCACGCAACACTGCCTGTTCCTCTCTGCCTTTCTTCCTCTGCCCTACCCAGCCGTGTCCTTGTTGCCACCCCCTTACGCAAGGTGTTGGGTCTTCGCTCTGGGAGAGCAGGAGTGCCTTCCTGCCTCCTCCCGCAGCGCTTCCGTGCGCCTTTCCTAGGTGCCAACACCATTATGAGCAGCAACGGAGGAAGAAAAACGCCTATCCTAACACTCTGGAAGTAACGTCAATACATCATGTAACTCCTCAGAACTGGTCCCGATTTAGAAGATGCCCTAATAATGGACCCTTAGTTTCCAGACAGTTTAGTCCCTTTGGCTGGAGGTCCTGATGATGTATTAGTTCAGCTTTCTCTTTGTAACCACTGTGATTCTGCAAGAATGTGTCAATGTGTTGTGGATCTCAGACTAATTAGTTTTGAAATGGAGTTTTGATTGAACTCTTCAAATCGATGCTGCTGCAAAATTTGTTTCTCAGCTTCCTATTAAAAGCCATCTTAAGGGGCAGTTTTACTACTCTCTCTGTCGTTCAGTCGATACATTTAATAACAACTTACAGGCTATTTTCAATAAAGTGGCGACAGCAAATTAGTAGTTTGAACATGACAAGCCTCCTCTGCAAGCTCAGATTCTGAAAATGCAAAGCAATTATTTTTATACAGGGGCACACTGCAATCATTCAGATTACGGGTATTCTGTTGTAATGCGTCTCCTAGGTTGACACAAACAGAATTCTATGACTTTATTTGGACAGGAAGGAGATGCAAATATTAATATTTATTATGACACCAATACGCTAATTTGTAAATCCTATTACTATGTTTTACATCGTGCAGAAAAGTGGGTCTGTGACCCTGCCAGCTAGTTCGGTTTCCCTTTTTACTGCAAAACGATTGTGGTAGTCTTTATAAATATTTGTGTATATTTAGAGACGCATGCAAAAGCAAATAAAGGTTTTCTAATTCCAGCTAACACAGCCTGTAAACGTAGAACTCGATAATCATTATTGCGTTCTATTTGGAATCGATGCGTTGTGCCTTTAAATGAATTTGAAGAATTATGTATATATTTTTCTTCACCACTCTTCTGCCTATTTCCCCCCTCCCCCCACTGCGCGTGCCCCCCCCCAATGGCAGATGTTGTGGTCTCATTTGATTGCATAGGAAAACTGCAGTGATACAGCAAACACCCAGAGAGATATGATGACAAATGGGTCCAGATCCCGGTAAATTACTTTCTGCTCAAATCGAAATTTCATTCAGTTTGTTGCTAGCAGAGATGAAGTAATCTAAATTGTGGACTCAGGAGCAGATAGAGGGAAGTTGGAGCAAGCATTTCATTATCAAGAGAGAGAGAAGGTTAGGATGAAAGAGATGAGCAGAGGCAAATCTAAAGTGTTGACACCATGATTGAAAAGGTTAACCCATACACATTATATATCAACCTGGATAGCAGAGAGTTTCTAATGGAAACTCTGCACTGATGGAGGTTTACCGGAGTTTCAATACACCGAGCATGATGTCTTCTTAGATATACAATCAAATCCTCTTAACCCTTTTGATGACTCATATCTCAAGATATGATTAAAGTACAAAAGAGTTCTTCATATAATTTCAAGGACACAATGCATTTAAACTCCAGTCATGAATTGTATCTTATTTTTTTATGATGGACCCAGTAATCTGATAAAATGTGTGTACTACAGAATTGTTTGTGTTTCTAGAGGTGTAAGTCAATATTTCTGATTAAATCCTGTGTAGCCACATCCAAGGCAGGGTGAAGCCACCAGTTGTTGTTACACAGAAATACACCTTTTGATATTATGACACGTAAGCAAGTTGGGAGGTGGGGGTCAGAAGCCTAAACTAGTTGTGTGGTAAACTATTGCAGTGATGTGCAAAAATGCATGGGGCCTCCTGTGTATTAAATTATTCACGATCATCACCTCTGTTTCAGGTTATTTGGAAATAGTGGTGCTTGCAGTGCCTGCGGACAGTCCATTCCTGCCAGCGAACTGGTCATGAGGGCACAGGGCAACGTCTACCATCTTAAGGTAAGAGGTGGTTTCTGTGTATTTTTTTCGGTAGCTGATTAGTACTGCTGTGCTTCTTCAGTATAAAATCTGCATCTGCTCATGAGCGAAAAGCAAAGCAATCACTGGCAGCACAAGTATGTGTGATGAAGCTTCCCTCAGTGTGTAGCTTTGTTCCTTGTAATCGGGAGAACTGCACTTGAGTTATGTACTGCAGAGTCCCAACAGGTGAGACTAATGTCGTATTTGGAGATACTAGAAACCAAGCAGCTCCATATCTCAACTGTACTTGCAGTCTCCAAAGTGTAATTCTCAAACCTGCAGCATACTTAATTTGTGCTGTAGTTTCACTTGCTATCTCTTTCCTTTTGCAGTGTTTTACATGCTCTACCTGCCGGAATCGCCTGGTCCCCGGAGATCGGTTTCACTACATCAATGGCAGTTTATTTTGTGAACACGATAGACCTACAGCTCTCATCAATGGCCATTTGAATTCACTTCAGAGTAATCCACTACTGCCAGACCAGAAGGTGAATACTCCACAATTACTAATAAGCTTTATTAGAGCTAAATGAAGATCAATTTCTTTTCGTTCTAATAGCGGACTTTCCCTTCCCCTGCAAGGAGACCTTTAAATAACTGAGCTTACCCTAAATAACTTAGGCATTGGGTATGGGGAGAGGAGACTAGACTTTTAAGTTTGACATAGAGAGCAAGTCAGTTTATTTTGCTCTGGGCACGTGCGTCCATACAGCTGTTGAACTCCTTGTGTACAGAGCGAGCTGGAGAGCGTGTGTTAGTGTAAACTCTTAACAAAGAGGAGTATTTCATTTTATATCATCCGGAAGTCAAGGGCTACGAGAGAGCAGGTTTCTGTGAGAGGAAAATTAGATCCTTCGATATGGAAATAAATGTCTTGCAGAGAGAAGGTTTCTGAACCAAACCAATGTGTTTTACTTTCATATGAACGTTTCAGTTGAGGAAGCATGCTGGGGTACTCTTTCAGAACTATTTTCTTGTCCGTTTTGTATGTCATAACTCAGATTTAAAAACCAAAGCGCTGTTTTCTTATCGCTCCGTAACACTAATAGCTCAAGTGGAGATGGTGTATCTCTGTGGTTGATAGCTCTTGGTTTCTAGCTAAATGAGTAAATAATGACTGTACAAATCATAGAGAGAAGAAAAAGGGAAAAAAAAAAAAATCATTCTGATCAACAGTTGTCCTGTAACTCTGAAACTAGATAGTTTTAGATCTATTTTAATCTCCTTAATAAGTCCTAAAGCTATGCAAGTGAGTGCATTTTGATAACTGCTGTGCCTAATTTGTAACAATTACTGTCAACCTTGAGTTAAGAGACTGTTCATTCCACCCTGGACCAGAAAAGAGTGAATGTATGACTCTTGCACATAATTTTATTCACATCATATTTCATACTGATTATGTATTGATGACATTGATTCATTTACTCTTTACAGCACCACTTGCTATGGATATTAAATCTTATTGACCACAGATGAATTTTAATTTCAGATTGGTGATAGATTTTTCCATCAGCTCTGATAGTATATTTGACTTTTTCATCATTAACCCAGGCAATCACACAGCACTGAGTTATTGCAATGAAACAAAAAGTGCACACTTCAGTTGGTAATTCTTTATAGATTTACAATAGGAACTTCATTAATGTCTGTAAGGATCACAAAAAATAACATTTATCTGCAAATAGGAATTTGGAAGATTAAGAAAAACTGGGACAAATGCTTGGCTGATCTAACATGCAGAACATTTTTGGTGCTTTTAGTTAGTGGAGAAATATAGCCAGGAAAACACAAACTGGTTTTTAATTTTCGTGATTATTTTTTTGTGTGTGTGTGTTGTGTTGCTACATTTCAATATCTGTTTGCTTTTTTTTTTGTGCATAAATTTACTGATTAATTTTAAGTATTCTTTCAAGTCTTACACAGTGAATGTAATTACATCCAAATAAAGCATGGGCCTTTTTTATTTACTTAATTTGTCAATGAGGCGATGAGAGAGTTGAGTACAAAAGTCCTATATAGTTGGGCAGAACAAAGATAATTAAGATTGGAGGAGAATGTGCAGCCTCTTCTCAAGGAAGTACAAATACAGTTAAAGATTCATAGATTTATACTGTTGTGAATTTTAATGAAACAAATCTGTAATATAGAGTAGCTAGCAGTGAAGCTGTTGAATGAATATTTGTAGGTATCCCATTTCAGAATATAGGTAAAACCATTCATCTTTATACACTGCAGTAAAAGGTTTACCGTGCTGAGAGAGTGGTTTATCCACTTGTCTTCTACGAATGTAAAGTTTAATGTAACTTCAAATAGGTGTCTAAATTGTCATTTAGTTTTACAAGTTTCTTACTATGCCTTAGCAAAACATAAAAATGATTTAGTTGCAATAAAAGCAGTAGACATGATGAGGAACATAGAACATGGAAAAGAGAAGCAAAATTGGACTGGGCTGGCAGAGCTTACGACTGTAGACACCTGGTAGAAGCTAAATGCAGAGAAAACAGGTTTTTATTAGTTCCTGTTACTAACTATTAATTGCATTGCTACGGTCAGTGCTGAGGCAGTTGAAGAGAGGTATTGGGGAGAGACATTATAGGTGGTTTGTTTTTGTTTTTGTTTTTTTTTTTTTTTTCCCCTTTAAAAGTTAATCTCTCTACAAAATTATGTATGTTCTCCTACCAGTTTTCAGAGGGGAATTGCAAAGCACCTGGACCCCAGAAAACAAATATAGTTGAGGGGATGAGTTGATAATTTGTAGATTGGTCAGGTTTCTGGAGTTCTGGAAGCGACGGGGGCAGGTGCCAAAGAGCTGCGTTTTGTATGTTGGGTTTTTAACAGTCTGAAGACGACGTTTACATCAGAGATGTTTTCCAGAAAGTTGTGTGTTTTAGGGCCACTAATTAAAAGTGTTCTGCTGCTATGACAGAGTTGGCTGTAACAAAGACTTTTTACTAAAGATTAAAGATCAATCAGTCCCCAAGTTATTCAGCCACTAGGGGTTACAGACATAGCAGAATAGTCACAGGGTTTTTTTTATTAAGCTGAAAGAGATTGAGATGTACTCCCAGCATTGAAACAGTTTTGTTGTGCATGTGAAGGTAAGAGGTATGACTTCACTGTTGTGTTACTGTAGCTTACAGGTTAGGACCTACTGGTGATGGGTGCAGGCAGGAAGGGTTGCATGACCCAACTTTGTTTAGAAACTTCCTTTTCTTTTTAAGGAGGCAGCTGCAGTCCTCTTGGCTATTCCTGCCTTATGCCTCCTGAGGCAGCTTGCACATGTAAATTGTAACTTCCCATCACTTGCTCCACAGTTTGGAAAAGAACCCTGTTTCCTCTGAACTTGGTGCTGCTTGCCTGCAGAATTCAGACTCCTAGTCTGTGATGTCCTGCGTGCTGTTGCGTTTGGAGGGGCTGTGTTGTCAAGAATTCTCTGTGCTCTTTTGGTAGTGGCAGTACTCCTGTAGTATCTCTTGTCTGCAACAGTATTACCACCACACTTCTCGAGTGTAAATTTTCCACGGGTTGGGAATGTTGGTAGCAAACGCTTGTCTTCAGCTTCTGTAGTTTTAAATAAAGTATGAGTCAGATTACGTCTCTCAGAGAAGATCTTAAAAAAATCTTCTAGTTTACATATCACTCAACAATTCCCTTGTAGTTACATAATTGGTGTTGTCTGTGTCCATAGTAGAAGATATTTGATGCTCATTTATTAAATATGCTTGCTGGCTGCTCCCTAATCTTTGTTCTGGACAGACAAATTACCTTTCTCATACTGAGCTTCAGCTCTGGGGAATTAAACCTCCAAGCCTCTACTACTTTAATTAGCTTGAAAGTGGGGGGTTGCAGTTACTAATAGACCTCAGGCTTTTAGTAACTTAGAGAAAGGGTGAAAAAAGAACTTCCTGGGAAGCGCAAAATGTCATTTAAAAACCATAAAAATCTAATATATATTATTTCATTTTGGTAATTGCAAACAGATTGTATTTGAAGACTATGGATGATCATTTCTACTTTATCCGTGAAAGTTTAGGTTTTTATTGAGTTAGACACTTTTAATTATCACAATTCATTAACACCAGTGTGAAAGCACATGTTTGACTTCATATATTAAAATGTTTATGTAACATTAACTAACACACCAGATGAAGAATTTTAAATGGGGGGTGGAGGTGGTGGGAATTCTGAAATATCTATATTTAGCTCTTGTGCAATGCAGCATATGAACCAAAGTTGCCTTGGGAGGATATTGGCTGTATTTCTTATTTGTGTTACACGCTATTTCTTCCAATTATAAGATCATATTGCTAGCTTCTTCAAAGGCACGGCGTAATGTTTCTTCCCTTTTAAAAGGGGCCCAGAAAAAACCCTGGTTCACTGTACGATTGGTTACCAGAAAGTACACTTATTGTTGTCGGCTCTTCCCCCTGCCCCCGTCTGCTCTCTCCAGTAGTGAAACCACAGAAAATGTTTGCTTTTTGCTGTTTGAAGTTGAAACGTTAGCAGTATGAATGGATAGTGTAGAAAGCCTTAATCAAGTCACAGTTGGAAAGTAATCTAATAAAAAAGAGATTAGTGAATAACGAAAAGACAAAAGCAGTCATGTTGTAGTTTCCTATCTCAAATTTAGTGTTCTAGCTAAGATACCCATTTTTATTTCTTACAGGTCTGCTAAAAGGTCAGAGTAATGCAGAATGCGTGCCTTCATCTCAAATTTTGTTCATCACAGATGGATCCCATGTCTCCAAGTAGACAAGTCACCTTTGTAGCTAGCATCAATGCCAGCTCCATACCATTGCACCTTCTTTATTCTTGATTGCCCTTCCCACATTTATTGGTGTATTAAAATGACTGAATATGAACATTAAGGACTCCATGAACCTGGGCTAATGGGAGATTGTAGAGAAAATGAAAAAAGATCCACCGGAGGACATCTTGGGGGGAGGCGGGTGGGCGGGTGGGGAAGATGACTAATGAAGCTAATTAAAAGAAGCATTGAAATCTGCTTTCTACCCTCATTAACAATTAGCAGGGCACTGGCCAGTTTGTACCCTGTGTTTTACCTTAACAACATTCTATTTGCTCTTTGTATATTTAAGTGTTGTAAGGAAATGTGTTTCAATCAAACCGAACATGAGATAAAGATGTGGCTTTTGTGATATTCTATCACAAACACTTTTATTGTATCTCTGTAAAATACAATGTATGTATGCATGTAAGTGTTTTTGTCCTAATGTTGCTACTTCCCATGGCAAAAAAAAAAAAAAAAAAAAGAAAAAAAAAGTCAGGCTCATAGCAGCTACTGTGTAGAAATTTTCACCTACTTCTAATTTGCTGAATGAAGAAAGATCTTTTATTTGTGATATTTTCAGAGACATTTGCTCTAGTATGGTGTATTTAAATAATAAAAAAGTAAAACAAACAACACTGAATCGAGTATGGGTTTTAGAAGCTTTGCCTTTTTTTTTTTTTAAAATTTACATTCAAAACATTATTCTGAAACTATATCTTACATAGTCATTACCTTTAAAAGTATCTTTTTGGTTTGGCTGGCTTTTTTTTTTTTTTTTTTGTTGTCTTATGCCAGTAAAGAATCTGTTAAACTACTTAACTACCTTACTTTTGGCAAGGATACAGAGCACTACTTTGAAATTATTTTTCATTGACATTCTTAATTCTGGTAACAGTAAATACATTACAGTTCATAATGCAGTGAATTATGGTAGTGTATAGGTATTGTGGTCTCCTTCTACCCCGTTCATCTCTGCAGCATCATCTGTTAAGGATGTGCATGTGCCTGAGCGTGCAAGTCTGAGAGCGTATGTACATACCCTAAGAGGTCAAAGCATAAGAAAATAAAAACCAGCTAAAGGTCTGTACCTCATGCTGAGCACTAGAATTGAGTATTCATCAAAAGGAATACAACAGCAATTCTGAGCTGAACAACTTAAAGTTGTGTCTGCTGTGGTAAGAGACTTAACTTTCCAACACGGATAGTTTTGAGGAAAGAGAAAAGTGTTTCCCAGGCTGTTGGCGAGAGCTAACTCCTCTCAGATACGATCTGTTCTCTGAAAGGAAACAAACATCTCCACACACTCCCCCAGCAACACAGCCTCCTCTAAGTTTAGAAAAGGAGCAACTTCATGTAGTGGTTTTCTCCCATCAGCTGCTGAGTGGTGGAACTGTGCAGAATAATTTTGAGGAAAAAAGAATCTGACTTTTCGTGTTAGTCGCAAGAATACTGACAGGAATCTATGGCTGTGCATAGTATGCCTTCAGTCAGGAAACCTAGAACAAGCTTCTGCCACAACTAATAACAAATCAATATTAACTACTCTACTTTTACAGGAGACCAATACATTTGAAATACATCATGATTATGTTTTCTTTTTGAACTCTGTTTTTGAGAAGGTGTTCACTGTTCAGCCTGCTTGGTTACAGAGTGAGCTTGACTTCTTTTTGTTGTGCTGCTGATACACAAAAAGCTGATCTACAGAATTGTCTGTCTAAGCAACCAAAACCAGATTTTAATTTTTTTTTTTTTCAGATTCTACTGCTTGACCTCTGGTATATTGGAGGTTTGCTGAATTTCTTCTTTTAACACTTCAGTGCTTGAGGAAAAATAGGTCTGTCGCAGAGAAAAGTCAATGTCGTGATGTACAGTATCAGTAAAGACAAAAAAAATACTTGCATAACATATGAAGCAATAAAATGACTGAAGCTATGTATGATTTCTTAATTGAATGCACTTACATATTTTTAAATAAGTTTTTAAGCTTTTTGATCTGGCATTAACGTCTTTAGGTAGAGTCCTGCAAATTGTGCTGCTTCGCCGTCTTTGAAATGACACTTGAAGTCGTATGAATATAGAACTCAAGTATTAGTGAGACTGTAGGCATCTTTTTATGCTCTTTCAGTATAAGCAGTCAAGGTACAGTGGTTAAATCTAACATGTACAGATTTTTAGTTGTCCAATATAACCTAGAAGCCCTAAGAAGACAGCTAATAACTTCTAGTAAGTAATGTAGTATAGCATTTAGTGATATAGAGGTTGAAGTTCATTAACAGCTTTAAATAAACTATTATATGACTCGTTTGTAAAGCACAACTACCTTTTTAATCGCTTACTTTAAAAGCATTTCTTAAGTTGCAGACCTATAAGATTACAAATGTCACTCATGTTAGCATAATCCACATGCAAGTGATGAAGCCTTTGCTTTGATGTGCTAAATTGGAGGAGGACTAATGGAGCTATGAATATACAATAGAACATATTTAAGTAGTATTCTTGCTTTAGGTAAAACACTTTCTTGAAACCAGAGGCATTTCAGACAATAAAACAGGCTCTAATGGGGATGTTAGGTGTGGATAGAAGGCTACTGGAAACACTTAGCTTTGTCCTTACATGAAAAAAAATAACTTTTATTTTTTAGGAGATCTTTAAGGAAAAACATATACTTGTTCACCTTTTATCACATGCATTTACTGCACTGAGGCTGAAATACACCCTCTGCATTTAGTGCTGCTGAAAAGTCATACAAATAATCATTCAGTAAGAGCTTCCCTGACTTTCAAAAATGACTGCTGTTAAAAAAAATCAAAGGAAATATTACTAATCTGAAATCATCCTTGTGAACCTGGATAAAATACTCTGTCTATGCTGCATCTAAACGTCTCAATCATATAAATTGTCACTCTTATTAATGAAACAATTTTGTAAAAAGATTGCCCTCTAAATGAGTTTAATGTTTTTACCTATCCAGCTGTCGAGTTACGAGATTTACGCATCCTAGCAAGCAGTGGGACATTAAGCCTTTCCAAACCAAATTCTGTTTGCAACAAGATACTGTCTTTTCAGTCCTACATGATTTATCTTTAAATATTTTAACAGGTTATATCTTACAAAATATAAAATGAGAATGTCCTACCAAAATGAAGCCTACAAAATTAAGTCACATCTTTAGAATATTAGCCACACTGAGTTTATTTCCCTGTTAACACTGATAAAATGTGTATCATCTAATTTTAGGATAAATACTATTAAAAAGGAAAAAAAGAATCCCATACCGACGTAGTATGACTTAGTATCAAGTACCGTCAGGTATTTCAAAAGCTCATTTTAATTTAAATTGTTTTATCAGGTTCTTTGATGGGTAGTTATATGCCAAGTATGAGGCTTTTTTTGCAAGGATCTGTGTTCTGAACAGCTCTATTAGAATAACAATATTGAGACTGGAACATTTATGTACATAGATATAAAAATTTATTTTTTTTAAGCATTGTATTTCTTTAGTGTGAAATTACGTTCCAGGTCTGATTTCACTGCCTGAGCCTCCTGTACATGAAGTACCAGACAACCATTGTTGCTGGGTGTTACTTTTGGTACCAGGTGTATGCCTATTGTCAGTCCAGCTAAGCCACAGAAGAGCTTATTGCAATTAAATAGCAATTTGTTTCTATGAAACTGCAATTAAAGTATTACTGATCAGCCATTTTAGATTGGCAGTGCTTTGACTGCATGTTAAGCAGCAAGGAGCTCTGGATTTATTTCTGCAGTCTGAGCTGGGAGTAAGAGTGAAGTGTAACACGCTCACCTATGTCCCTTGTCAAGTTGGAAGTATGAGTCCTCTGTGGAGCACTCTGATCTCATCACGAACATGCTGAGAGCAATGACAAGTCAGGGCTGATCTCTGTGAGTTGAACTTGCAACGTACAGGACCTGAAGTTATTACTGTTTTCTGTTCCTGTATAAGCAGGGATGTGAACGCTTCCTACAGGGGATGTTTTCAACTTCAGATTGATTCTGCTGAGAACGGACTGCAAGTTGTGGGCCGCAAGCCAATAACCTACTGCAGGTCCTGACTTGTTAGAGCTGTGTAAACAGGGCTACTATATCTCCTTAATCACAACTAATAAAAGGCTACCAGAAAGCAATCAATTACCTTATAAGTTGTGGGGTGGTTTGTGTTGTTTTTTTTTTAATAAAAAGCAGAAGTTTATCTGACACGGCTATTATTTTCACACTTGTACAACAGATGAGACAGTTTAAAGCAATCTGATCAACTTACCTGTGTGCACCTGGGGTTTGCTGGGGACTCTCTGCCTGTGACATTCCTGGGAAGCCACAGTGCTCCTGCGCCCAAGCCTGGCAGACCCCAGCAGCCACCACCTCGAGTCCCCTGCCAAGCTTGTAGCCATTCGTGGTTGACTTGAAATCTGAAATGTAAATTTTTGGTGCAAATTAAAAACTTGTTTGTAAAAAGTCAAGGAGGAATTAACTTTGTAGTGGTAATTATAGTTCTTAATTATCACCATACTTTAACAAAATCTGAGACATGTTAACTTCAGTTCCTGCATTTTTGCACAGCAGAGGCTGTAGACATCCTTGTTCCTTGGCCAGAGGGGATGACATCACACCTGTGGCACGCAGGAGATAAGCGGCGCTTCGCTTAGGTTCCTGTCTCTCAGAGATGTTCCTTGGGGGGTGAAAGGGCTTGGGTGCTAGTCCAGAAGCGTGACCCAGGGGGCGGATGAGCCTGTGCCACGTCAGGTGGTAAAGAGGCAGCACAAGCGCCTGCGTGCCCGCCGAGCCGAGCCGCGGCGCTCCCGGCGTGTGCAGGCTCCTGGCCCCTGGCAACCAGCAGGTACGGTGTCTGGGCTTAAAGCCTCGGTGAGAACGGCCCAGCTGACAGCAGTAATCCATCCACCCGCAGCCTGGTCAGATGGCTGAGCCCAAGGCCCGAAAAAGTACCATTTACTGGAGACAGATGCCACTGTGTTCAGGAATTATTATTTTTTTCTCCCTTCCTCTGTGGCTATTTTTTTAACAAGTCAAGCTCTGTTGTTCTGTGTTTTTTTTTTTTTTTTTTTTGTTTTTTTTTTTTAACAGTAGTTCTATCATGAAATTCACAGAAATGTTTTTGGCATGCAGGAGGCTATACAAGTCAAAGGGGAGGGGGCAATAGGATCTCAGCCAGTATCTGGGGAGTGCAAACCTGCCTGGTGGCTTCTGTAGCTTATTTGCCCCTGCTTGCCTCTGGCTTGGCCATTGAGGGGCAAGCAAGGGCCTGGCACCACAAGGGCTGGATTTTTTTATTTTTTTTTTAATGAGGCCTCTCAGTGCTACTGTATTAAAAGTAATGAGTTGCAGACTTTTAGTGACTGGAAAGGCACGCACAGGCCATACCATGGCATTTAGCCAGGTCAGAAAAGATCTAAAGTCCAGTGACTTTATAACAAGTCAAGTCCAGTCCCCTTATAACAAGCACTGTCCCTACTGTAATAGGGTGATGCTTGAGGAAAGCTATGTGGGAGCTCAAGCCTCTGAAGGACTAGCCCTGAAAAGGGCCTGAGCTTTCAAACTGTAAAGCACACACACCCAGGAAGGCTGAAAATGTTAATAGGTGCAGAGTAACTTTTGAAAAGTTTGAGCTCAAACTTCTCCCATATTCAGTTTTAACACAGGCCTTGTAGGCCATTGTGCCATTTTGTTCCCATGTGTAATATCACTCTTTCATTTTTGTAATCATTTTATCTGTTTAAACGTGTTCCCTGCTACATTAGATGTTCACCTCAGTTTACAAATGCTGAGCTTGAAAAATAATTTATTTTTTTTTAATGATTAAAAAAATGCTAAATTTAAAATTTTTTTTTAGGATTTTTTAGGTCACTGCTACATATTTAAAACTCCAAAACCAAACAAAACCCCTCAACAATTTTGTTGAAACAGTCTTACAAACCATAGCATTAAGACCAAAACTAAACTTGAGACGTTGTTGCCCCAAAGAAATTGTTCTTTTGAGCGTGAGCTATAGTGGAGATAAAAGCCTCCATTTTGACAAGAGTTGGGTTGGGTGCCAGGCCAGTGGCCCTGCCCATGCAGGAGGGATCTGTGCTGCAGAGCAGAGTGAGGCTGGCAGCACTAAAGGAGCCCTGCAGAGAGAGCCTGCCCTGGCGCCTTCCTCGGCAGCGGTGAGGAGCAAAGGCGCTCCTCGTGTCCTTTGCTCTCAAGAGGGTGGTGGCTGCTGGGCATGCTGAAGCCTCCCAAGTGCAGCCAGGTTCCTCCGCGGCTAAACCAGCCGATGGTTCTTGCTCGCATTGTTGGAATACGCTGTTAATTACATTTTGAAATATCCATATACTTTTCCTCTTAGGGGATCTTACAAGCAAGCTTTTCGTTAACAACTTCTGTGGTTCACCGTAACCTCTCAGAATAATCATCGGTTCCATTGAACTTATGCCAGTTGTTTTGTTAAACTAAATTGAAAGAACAGGATCTATATTAATTCTCAAAAGGCAAGAGATTGCCCTGTGATTTGGGGAAATCTTGATTGCTTACAGAAGAATAAATGAACAAGGCAGATATTAACTTTACACCTGACTTCAATTTCTTTGAGCAGTGGAGAAATGTCCAGTAGGAGGAAAAAAAAATAAAAATCCAGCTAAAACTCATAAGCTGGTCATTAATAGGCTAACATCATTGTGCTGTAAAATCATCAGCTGTGCACAGAAAACAAAGGGGTGATGAACGTGCTACTTGACTTTTTTCTTAGAAATAAAACACTTAAGATCAAACAGCCCCTAAAAGACTGAGCTGATATGCATCCAACTTACATATTTTTGGATATCTTCTGATATTCATTCCACTGATCTGTTTGATAGGTAATTATATCAGCCATACCAAGATGCTGATACCAACTTCAGTGTTTTGCCAAAAAGCTTCTACTACTTGTCACAGAACTCTCATCAGACTTGGGATTTGCAGGAATCGTTCGAAAGCTGTAGTTAGTATTTTTGTGCTTATGCCACATTTAAAAAAATATTATTCTTGCTTCATCAGTTAGTCTTTTTAGCTAGCTTGAAAAAAAAAAACCCATATTGCAAATGAGCTACTATTCTTATTTGTTGTTTTAAGAAGGGTAAGCAGTGAAGTATTCAAATGGAACAGATTATACCTTTAATTACATCCAAACAGGATGCTGAGCTGATTTTTCTATTTTCCGTTTAATTGCTATGGTTCAAAAAGATATTGCAAATTTGTAGATGAATTATTTAAGCATAGCCTTCTGGCCTCTGTATTTACGAGAGAGACCCAAAGGGGGGAAAAAAAAAATTAAAGGGGAAAATTGTCACTTCCTTAAGAAAGAAGTTTGAATAAAACATCTTGGGGGAGATGCTTTAGCTGGATAGCTGTTTTATGCTTTCTGGGAGCATCTTGGGACTCCATGGGATTTGTTTGTGTCGCACCAACCACACTGGGCCCCTCACTTCTGAGGGACCCCCCCTTTCATGCCATGGGTAGCAAAGTGCTGTTTCTTCTCTAACCTGCTTGTCAGTGATCATGTTGCTTCATGGATGTGATCCCAGCCAGTCACCCTTTCTGTGGATGTGGTTGATCTCCATTCTCCTACATACAAAATAAGAATAATGAAAGCAAACACAATTCATCACTTCTTAAACTAAATATATTTCCATTTTGTTTGCATGTGCGTGCATATATATCATTCACCGTATATATTTAGAATATGTGCTACGACATTACAGCCAGTGATAAATCCTGCTCACTTACTCTGTGTTATTTGCTGCAACATTAAGCTCAGTAAGAATTTTATATGTATCTTGTACCAAAACTAAATATATTGTGGAATTTATGCACAGTTGTCAACAAGAGCATAACTTCCTGCTTCAACACAGTTGAAGGTGGCAGCTTGTGTGGCAATTCTTTTGTAAACAGTTCCAGACTTTCCAAAGAATAAGCCAGTTAATTACATTTTTAATGATGTTTTTAGAAAATAGGATTCTTGGGGGGGGGGGAGAGAAGGGAGGGAGGAACCCTTTAACACTGACAAAATAAGTAAACCTAAAGTTTGCATGGTATAAACAAATGCCAAGCATGAAAAACCAGATTGTGCTGGGCCCAGGTCTTTTGCTTCCCCCCCTTTTTTTTTTTTCTTCTACTAAACTTGTCTGTGTAGAGTATTTCTTTTATTATTTTTTGCACCTCTACTGTGAATTCAAAGAAAGATGATGCTGGCACACTCTATTTCATATTTTTCTGTGGATTATTTTATTTCATTATTTTCAATAGTGCTAAGTATGTGCTACCCACTAAAGAGAGCTGATATTTTGCATAGCAAAGCTCAAGATGTCCTCTTAAATGCACAAAGCTCACGTGAGGCCATGACACGAGGGAGTTTAAACACTAGTGGTGTTGGCAGCTTTGAAGGGCTGATAGGATGCAGCCTTGCTGACACATCACAGGTTACGTGGAGAGATTCAGAGAGAAACTGAACTAGCTGGAGTCAGAGTAGTACACAACTTTTATTGATGAAGTTCAGGGGAAAGAGGCACCGGGGGCAGCTCTATTAATCCCATAATAACTTGAAATATAATCAGTACATTGCTGCAGGGCTGGCTAGGAAGGGAGGGAGGTGGAGGTGTCGGGGTTTAAGTTCACAGGCTTTCCCAGTTCATTAAAAAGTGAATCAATCAGAGGAACAGGCTGGCTTTTCAAAGGGCTGGCAGTTGTGAATGGGCTTTGGACATTGGGAGGCACACAGATG
>NW_008599749.1:22500-95080 GCF_000691845.1 Merops nubicus
GGACAAGCTGCCTGGAAACCCTTCAGGTTAACGAAGTAAAAGCGGGAAAGATCTGAGCTGATTTCAGCTGGTTGATCAACCCAGGTTCACATCTCAGGAAAACAGTGCACCTCACCACCAGCTTCATCTCAAGCTTCCCAACAGATGAAGTATTTACAACCAGGCTAAGTGCCAACGAATCAAAAATCAGATTTCAACCACCCCTTTTATCTCACGTGTATGTTATATTCATTAGGTACAACTGTAAATGATTTCAAATGGGATGCACAATAGATGATGGTGAAGACCCCAAGTGCTCAAAACCCCTTGAAAGTCCATGCACACAAACACAGTGTGGGTATTCTGGCATATAAGACACGGAAAAAGGTCCTCAGGGCATCATGCTGAGTCCCTAAATATCAAGTCACAATGAGTTCTCCAGGATAAATGAATTCTGACTTCTGATTTTCCAGGGGCTGGCCCTAGTAGCATTTGTTATGTTGACATCCAGCGATATAAGTATGGGTGCCAGATTGGTCCTTCAGCTCATCCTTTGACTCATGCCAGACTGGAACTGAGAATAAACTTGGTTCTTATCCTTGTTCCTGAGGGAAATGAGTGTTCACAGCTCCACAGGAATCAGAGGGGCTGAGCAAATGAAGCTGGTGGGATAGATTGTCTTCACTGGGAAAGCAAGGAGAGAAAATTCCTTCTCCAGCATTTTAAGGCTTTCTGCCCATCACATTTTAAGTAAAATACTGTTACGATCTGTCAGTCATAGCAGTGTTCTAATGCTATTTTATAGGCATATTTTCTTTTTGACATGCTGTCCATTTTTCTGTCTACATTTTTCTCTAACTAGGGTCATGGACCTCATGCATCAAGCTTTTTTAGCACATGGTGCTGCATATGACACATAATTACCCATTGAATACATAAGATAGGTCATGAGTAGAAGATGTATCAGTCCAAATCAGTCCACAATTGCACTATGATAGTCATCTTCTTCTGTTAGATACTTTATTGCTACAGTCTTAATATTGCTTGAACGCAGACTTCTAATGCATTAATTGCTAAGAAGAACTCTGTAAGGGACTCTAGTTACCATCACATCTTTCAAGTAAATCATTAGGGAATATGCTTTGGCACAGATTTGCAGCTGTATTCTTCAGCAAATGTTCTTGGTATGGAAAAAATCCCCAGCATATCTCCACAAAAAAAAGAAAAAAAATTGCTTTGCATTTCAAGCTAGGAAATCTCTCTACGTTCCATCTGACTTATGGATTGTGAAAAGCTACCATAGTGAAAAACAAATCGTTGGATACATATCACATTGAAGGTTTATATGATGTATCACTCAGCATGGAGCCTGGTTTGATTTACTTTTAACCCAAGCAAAAGAAACTGAAACAAAAATAGTGCTTTCCCATTTCCTGTATTCCCTGCAATATTCTGCCATCCTTTGGAAGGTAAAGCATGTCATGAAGTCACCATAGGTTTGCGTTCAGTAACTGATGGTAGGATAAAGCCTTTCAGTCTAGGTGGAAGGTACCTGGCAGCATGGGTAGAACTAAATGTCTCATTTGTCTGTTCATACCCAATTCAGAAAGGATTGTGGATCTTCCTGTGTTGCAGAAAAGACCAGGGAGCTAAGGGGGAGAATAGTCTCTCCCTGTGCACTAACCCCTGCGATGGCTTAGAGGCATCAAGGACCTGCTGTGATTCAGTTGGGAGTGTAACAGGGACTACCATACTAGGCAAATTACTCACTGCCTGACATTTGAGAGCCTATAAAATGTTAGAGAATATCCAAAATTATGCAAATCAATATCTTCATACTGTATATCTGGCTGTATTCCTGGCCTGTATTATTTCCCTGAGTTGGATACCTCCGTCTCAAGCAGATATTCAGTCCTTAAAAGGAGGTGGCTTTTATTTTATTCTATTTATTCTTCTGCCATCTATTATTCTTAAAGAGATGCCATGGATCAGCCCAGAGATGTTTCATGTTGTGAGGAGCGAGAAGCAAATAGCTTGAAAATCATCTACAGTTCAACACCAAGCAGATATTTGTGGAGATGAAAACTTACTCCACAGCATTTTTGCCTTGTGATTTGGATTCCATGGGGTAACAATCAGTTTCGAAAATCTCACCATGACACTGTTTTCAAAGTCAAATAAGGAGTGTCAATGAGAACACACCACCCCCCAAGTGGCTCCCCTCCAGCTTCATAACCCCAATTTATTTTTGACATTGCACCATAAGACTGAAATGATTAATCTATAATAGATTATCTCACAAATCTGCTACAGAAGAACAGAGGATGTGATTTGCTCAGATTTGGCACACAGGCAATGGCATATCATGGTGAAGGGTTTAATGAATACTGTAAAACAGAAAAACAAAATGGGGAGAAGCTTCGGCTATTGGAGAGGGACTTTCACATAATGTGAGGGAACCCACCTCCCAAAAGTCACATTGACCACTGACCACTCACCAATACTTAAGCAAATAATTTCCATCAGCTTTCCAGAAAGACTTCTCCAAGCTTAGATGCTCAACACAACCTGCCTTGAGCTTGCACTTCAGAAGCACTAAGTACCTATAAAATAGCAAAAGAGCAATTGAGTTTACCCCACCTTTACAGTTGCCTTGTGGGGTCACAGGATGTGTGTTACAGAAGTGAAAAGTCTAGTTACTTGTGAAAAGTGTTGAATGCCTGGGGGAAACACAAACAGCTGCTCAGCTACACCACCTACTTGTGCTACTGAGTGTTCACCTTCATTTTGGAGAGTAAAGGATGTTTGTGTGGAACCTGCTGCATAATTTACTATACTGTGAAACACTTATCCAGTTAAAAAGGGCAGGCGTATTTTTTTCTGGGCCATGAGTACCTCTTGTACCAAACTTAGAAGCCAAAAGCTATCAAAACAAAATCAGAGTAATGTCTAAGTTGACAGGCAGCATTTTCTGGTGACACTGCAAACATATTTGCCAGTTAAAAAAAGTTACTGCCCTTTCTCTCATTTTAAAAATTGCTTAGGAACACTACAAACTTGAGAAAAAATTCCCTCTTGCCTGTCTGACATTGGTCAGATGCTGAAGAGCAATCATCTACTTGAGAGTGGGACAATGCAAATGGAAGGCAGAGTAAAGCATGATTGTACTGTTTCTGCCATTCAATGGCACCTTCCTGCTGCTAAATCTCCTATTCATTTTTTTGCAGTATCTCACTGTTTACTAAGTAGCCTGAGATAAATACGGTGCTCTGCCCTCTATTTACACTATCTGTAGGGAGATTTACTTGCCAGTCCAGGCTATCCTTTCTGGCATCAGAAGCTGAGTAAAGTTCTCCTTGTAGTAACGGAGTTTATTAGGCCTGCAATGTCCCTTTCCTTCACCTGTTGGGACTCTTTTGCTAGTGCCTCTGTCAGTCCTTGACCTTCTGGGGCCACTGAAGGTGTCTCAGTCTCCAGACACTTAGGCCAGTACCAAGACTAATAATTCATTTTGCATGCACCATCAAGTAGCAGTTGTCTTTAAATTGCTGACCCAAGGCAAAAGTATGAGTCAATGGTGTCTCTCATGGAAGTCGAGGAGGATGGCGGCAGTCCGTAAGACAAAATCTCATGGATGGGCAGCAGGCTAGGAGGTGTCTGAAATGGCTCTGGGGCCGGGGGATTGCCCCATGAGCCAGCACTGTTGATGGACAGCTGTGACAGACAACCTCAAGACAGCTGTATGCTGATATCTCCACAGTCTATCAAAAGGACATGTTAATAGTTTCATATTAGCTCTTTTGACTGAAGCTCGCCTATGTTGCACTGACATTATCCAGCGTCTGCAGCAATGGACAACACAGGAAAGTAAATAAATCTGCTGCCACATGTTGTGGGGAGCTTGAATTTAAATCCCTCTCCTTCCCTCTGTTCAGGCCATGCTCCTCCCTAGAGACATCAGAAATTGGGTCTTCCCTTCAGGCTCACACAAGGGCCTGGAACTGGTCCCGCTTCTCTCTGCTAGGCCACCCCAGACAGGAAGCGAGTTATACACTAAGAGTCATGTGGGATCTTTGACTTGGTTGACTACACAGTTGACAGCAACGGCAGCAGTAGTAGCTAAAATTTAGAAGGGAAAAATAATTTCTCTGCCAAACAGTACTTAAGGCTTTTGGGGGATTGGTGCAAGTGGTCCAGCTTGATGCCAATTTATTTCCACGCCATTTTATGGGCATTGCCCCACATATTGTCTCCATCGCCACCCCTAGGCACTCCTGACCACAGGCTAAGCTCCCACCTGCAGACCAGGGATGGTGGATGCCCAGTGGCAAAGATTGCCATGGAGCTTCAATTTACTAAATGTATTTCACACCTCCAGTGGGAAGTATCAGGGATCTTACCATGATGGAGGGCTGAGAACACCTGCTCCGAAAATGGGAGTCAGGGCAGGTCTAAGGTGTGGGCCTGGCTCAGAAAGTGGAGGGCATCAGGGTTCCACTCCCAGCCATGTAAAGCTCTGAAATCACTCTCTGCCTCATGCCTCCCTTTCTGTCCATGGCACCAGAGAAGAACTGTTATGCTTACAAGATGCTTAACTCCTCTGATGCTTTAGGGTCATATCAATGCCATGAAAACCCAAACCCACAGAAGTGGACATGAAAAGCCAGCATGCAGACTATCCCAGTCAGCCTGAGAGCCCACATCCCAATCTACCACTGCCACTTCAGGCTCAGTAATCATAGGAATAAAATAGTTGGATGAACCAGTTTGGTGCCATGTGCTCCCCCTTGCCTATTTCCAAAGGTAACAACCGTAGACACTGAGATGGCTACACTTCAGACAAAACAAATGTTGCAACAGCAATAACAGGATGTAGCTGTAACAAACCTGTCAAAGTTCATAAACAAACACTCATCCATGTAATCACTAATTATTAATCCAATTCTGATCTTCAAAACGAGCTGTTTAAAAATAAGTGAGATTTGTTAGTCTAAACCAATGTTAAAACATGTGTCCAAGAGTAATGCATTGGTTTACTGTGGAACAATCCATCTGTTATTACAAGAAAATTAGGACAGGAAAAATAAACCTTATCCCATGAAATCAGCCGTATGAGAGAAGAATCCTTTTGAAACTCTCCCCCAGAAATCCCAACCTGAGTGCAGGAGGAGGCAGACAAGCGTTAATGAGCAGGCAGGAGTGCAGCCTTCACCACATCCCCGCCCCTGTAAAGCAGCAGTATTACAAAATGGATGGGCATGAAAGAAATTACAGATTTGCTATAGATATCTGCTGCTTAGCGCCTAAAAATTTAGTTTAAGGGGCCTCTCAATCTGCTTATGGAAATGAGTCAACAGCAGAAGCACTTATCTGCTTGAAGATTTTTAGCGTCATCTCAACAATTCCAGAAATTAAAACCTTTCCAAGATAATAATTCTGTATTTTTGGATTTTACTTCTTTTTTTTTTCATCAAAACTGTATATATTTCAAATTTGTCAAATGACTGGACAAAGCAGTGTTAAAAATTCAACTGCACTAATTACTAGCTGAGCAGCATAAAAACCTCTGAATAAATGTCAGTCTAGGAGATAAGCTCTTATCTTAATCTAATGACTCTGCAGACTTAATTTGTCAGGCCAGCCTAGCTGATGAAAAACAGGTTTCTATTCTCCAGTGTTAGCAGCCACATCTTTCCAAATCTTTGAAGTTGGAGAGTAATACCATCAGTGTCATCCTGCAAAAATCTTGTGACCAAGCCAATTTAATTCCTATTGTCCTGTTACACTAATTAGAGTTGTTTTACCTCCATTGGTCTGAAATAGGTGAAAACCAAGCCAATTTATTTTTAGATTTGTTAATTCTGGGATAACAATTCTTCCTTCCCTCCCCCCCCCCGCCCAATTCTCCACAACGTGTTAATATTTGCAGCATTGTTTTGCTATCAGAAAGCCAGTCCTTTCAGCAGGGCTCCACGGATATAGCATAGTGCTGTCCTAGGATGATTCTTGCAGTGTACAAGTGTGCGTGTGTTTATTTGTGTAAAGAAGAATAATTTTGAGCTCAGGCAATGAAAATGATCTTAAAAAGATTATTTTAGGTTTTGGAAGCTCTTTTGTGAAAGAGAATTTGATGTGTTTAGAGCTAAATGCACCAAATGTTCATATTGTTTGGACAAAGTGGATTAACAAACAGAAAAAAAAAAAAAAATTGGCTGCAGTCAGTGTTTCCAGTCCCCTAGTCTTCAGCTAACCCTTCTGATAGGAACCTGGCAAGTCTTTTTTTATGCCCAGTGCCCCATTTCAAAGGACACCATCTAAGCATGGTATTCTTTATCCCAATTCCAATATTTAAACAGAGATATGCTTGGGTTTGAGGAGTTACTTGGGAGATGAACTTTATTCTGATGATATCCAGGAAGATTACAAGGTAAAAAAAGCCTGAGGAAAATAATAGGGTTAAGGTGCAATCTGATGAGGCAAATCAGAGAGGCCAGGGGTCAGTCCTGCGTGCTGCTCTGGACTCCGTTGACATTAACATTATTAACTTCATTGACGTTAAATATATCAAGCTGAATGCTTGCTCTGTTTTATTGTGTTTTATGGAAGTGCAACTCACCGACTTCAACAGCATTTCGCTGGCATACAACCAGTAAAATGGAATGGAGAATCAGCCACCTTTTTCTAGTATAACTTCAAAATCCCTGATGCCCAGAGCTGATGGCTCCAAAGCCCTATCTCTTCTCTGGGGTTCCAGAAGTGCAGGGTCAGAGGCAGCACTAGGTATGTGCTGCACAGGTCATTCTGGGATTTGTTCTTCAGAACCATTTCACTGTCTGGCTGTGAGCACCCTCCTGGATAATTCAGAGTTAATTGGTTAGATCACAAATGTCTATCCTCTTGGGTGAGAACACCGCCTCCTCTCAAATCTAGCCTGGATAGGACTGCAAGGGGACCACACAGGTCACGTGCTGGCACATCTATGAAAGAACTCTGGAGGTAGCCCACTTATATTTTCTGTTTCAAAAGCTCATATATGAGCCTGGACACCCAGTTTGGCATCTGGGTCCTCCTGGGTGTAGCATGAGTTGGGCGCCAGAGCTGCAGCAGTGAAAGCCTTTGAGCCCATGCATGCAGGCCATGTTGCCCAGCAGGGCTTTGACACCTGCAGCAGTGCAGATCCTTGACAGGGGACACACCAGTCTGAGAAGCAGGGTGGGAAGCTTTGCATTTGCAAAACCTTTGCATTGGAAAACATAATTACACCAGCTTGATTGGGATCTGCATCTTATGTATACAACGGCATCTTCTAACACCCTGGCTAGCTCATCACTGCTTATGGCATTTTCCTGTCAGTTGAGGTCCACAATACATTTTTCTTCCTTTTTTAGGAAGAAGCAAAGGAGCTGAGTTTGCAGACTGGTGCCATGTAAACTGTTTGTGGTTCCAGATGTGACTGGGAAGGACAAAGCTACCGGATAAATTACAGGGGGATTTCCACAAATATTTGAGCACCTCTGGACGCAGTGCAGATCAGTGCCCACTTTGGATTTTTAGTTTCCAGGCTCCTTTTTGCCACTGGGAGTTGGGAACACATAGGCTTTTGAAAATCCCAGAGCCAGAAACACATTTAAGCACTGTTGCCTACTGCTTCCTCAGATTGAGACAACTAAACTCTTAGAAAGCACTGGGCTGCAGTCAGCACCCATCTGACCTTCTAAACACTAATAAACATTTGGTGCATGGTCTGCAAGCTTGAGGCCTCATCTGACCAAAGCTTAAATTATATCCATTGAATTAATCGTGGAGGTGATTGTCCACTCCTGAACATGCCAAATTCATTTATGTTAGAGCTATGGCCTGGAATGGCATTTTTTCCATAAGAATTAATGCATCCTCATTTCGTCTGTTCTAAGTCAGAGTTTAAATCTACAGGCCATCTACACAGCTGAAACAGAAAACGCATTTCAGTGAAATTTTCAAAGTGACATTTGAAACCCCTCTCTCTGATGAAATCCCACCTATTGATCCGTCAAACGACTGCAGTCTCCATGGGTCTCTCCTGCAAAGCCTTCCTGGCTGGCTTATTACTGCAATTCTTCAGGTGCACTGTGACCGTCTTTCAGTGGAGGACAGGTGTCAGCTAATCACGTGGAAAAATGAAAACTCTCAGAGATGAAATCTCAGTCCTGGTCTTAGGATATTTCCTCAAGTCTGAACTGTCATTTGAATCCCAGCTTCCTGATTTACACAGTGGGTTTGACTCGGAATAAACTAATTTATTGCCCTTTCCCGAGTAGGTTGAGTGGTGAAGGGCTGGCTTACATGGCAGCTGTTTCCCTAGCTATGTTGTAGTGGCATCCAGCTGGCTCAGGTCAGGCTCCTCACGCTCTGGAAGACTTTGTGGATTCATGGCTCCCTTCGCTCTTTCCACACACTCTACCACTTGTTCCTATTATCCCACTACAAAAAAAAAATCACTTGCTCTGTTTGCAAAGGAGCTCTGCTATTTCTGGACTGCTGCCTACAAGAACAACTCAGGGTGCTGAGGAAAACTGAGCCCTTATGAAAGAACAAAACTGGGTCCTTTGTGGAAAAATGTTCTTACACCTGATTGGAGGGCTATGGATCCAGATCAGTTTTCATAGCAAAGGGGAAAAACTCTAACCTAAATACAAAAGGAGTCTGTCATGGTGAGACACAAAAGTATGGAGTTAGCTGTCAGGCTTGAGATTGGCCTTGATGAAGAACAGTGTCAACAAGCCAGTAACGAGCTGAGGCCTATGGTGAAGGTGCAACAAGCTGGGGCCACTTGGCTTGGCTAACTGAAGTCCAGATGCTGGCACAACTGCTGGAGGTAGGACAAGCATAGTCAGAAGGAGCAGGATTTCTCTCTTGATTTGCAAAGAGTATCAGAGTTCATGTGCCTTATGTGGGAGCGTGTGGCAGTGTGCGTTAATGCACATGCCTTGCCTTGGCTTTAAATGCTCTCTGACTATAAAAGTTAATAGCTTTGATACAGCATTCCTAAAAGGAAGTGTTTGTCAATTTTGTATAACTGTTTGAGCACAACAGCCTTAATTCAATGTGTCAGATAAGAGAAACTCATGTTGGCTTATATTTATGATTTATCCCTTTTATCTTAGCACTAGAGATGTTTGGAGAGCAAACTATCTCTTTAGTTTGTATTTTGCTTTGCTTTGGTTTTGTATCCATCTGAGTCTCGACAGGCAAATCTGTAACACTTCCACAGCAGCGTCAGATCTGCTGGGGAATGGGTGGGGAGACACATCTGGAATGCACTGAGGTGGCATTTTTGATAAGTCACCATTTATGTGGCTTAAGAGGAGGGCAGAGATTTGAAGATAGGCAAGAAATGAAGACAAATTAATTGGATAGCTGAGGCCCATGCTATTGCATAGGTCAAGAAGATCCACAGTGCCACATCGAAGGGATCACTGATGCCTGCAATTTCATGTGGCCCTTGGGCATATTTGGGATTCTTGAGCTAAGATTGGAAAAAGGATGAGCCTGGACCCTCAACTGACTAACAGAACCACATAAAAACAAAGAAACTTGCAATGAATAAAGAAAAGCCCAGAATGTAAGCTATTTGTTCCAAAGTAAAAGCGAACAGATCATCTCAGGAATTTCGGTGCTTAAGTGTCTTTGTCTAGGATCATGCCTAAAATGCCTTTGATGACTTGGGCCAATGTGGGTGAAGAGGCAACTCTCATACCTACAAAGTGGTTACCAGCTCTCCATCAGCACCAAAAAAACCATAAGAACCAGATGTCCCATCTGGTCACGACTGCTTCTCGAGGTTGCTAAACGCATGTGGCCAAAATGGCTAGAAAACTGTTTGGGTTAATCTCAGTTGTTCCAAAACACGCTGCTTGATGATGTGTGTGCTGTGCAATACACAGAATGGACAGCTTTGTGGAGATAATGTTGGCTTCCCCCATGCTCCCTTCTCTTTCATTTTTGCTTTGGTAAGTGCACTCCAAAGATTTTCCACTCCTGCTTCAAAGGGAACCTTCCCCCCACCCACAAGTACCAATAACTATTTCCTCTGGTCTTCACAAGCTGTTAATGGGCTAAATCACCTTCCCTGCACGATTTGGGTGAAGAGACAGATAATACAGGGAGTGGTGGCGCTACACTGACTCTTGGGACCGACAGTAAAGGTACCTGGTTAAAGGACTTAGCAGGGGGCCTCAGATTTGCTTGTGGAGTTCTGTGTGGCTTTTCTGGCGATCAAAGTGACTGTAAGAAATAGTGGTTTTCAATTCATTTTTTGCATTTGGGAAAGAGGATATTGCTTTATGCAATAGCTGCTTAAAAATACTTCAAAAGAACTTGAATCAGGCCATGGCTGCCCTATATACAAATTAAAATAATTGATATTTGGCAGCCTTTTAGGAGATCTATAAATTAAAGGGATCACATTTCTGATACATTTTGGGGGACTTTATTTTATGTTGACTTTAAGAATGCCCTCCCTCCCAGAGCTGGAAGTCAGCCACCCATCCAGAGAGAGCTTCTCACTTTCATTTGCTCTGCCCTCCTGTCATAGGAGTCACTGGGTCTCCTTCAGGAGGGCCCACAGTCACAGTGGTTCCCGAACCCATGACAGGTCTGCACCCTTCTCTTTCATTTCTGCTTTGAGAACTCCACATGGAGAAAGAGAAACTGCCCCAAACCCAGCGAGGACCACCCCTCTAGGGAGTTAGTTCCTCTCCCTTTTTCTCATCAGTAGAAACTGATACCCTCATGCAGTTTGTGTTGCACCTGGGCTGTCCCCATTCTGTTCGCTGATGGCGATGGGTTCAGCTCTATCTGTGATGACCTAAAAATAGCACTCAATTAACATTGCATTTCAAGAATTGGAAAATTTCCCAGAAGTCCATTCTTTTTTTCTTTTTCTGTTTCATTACATTTTACAGTAATAATACACAAGCCTGTAGAAAACATGACGGGTAATGAAAAAATGTAATTAATATAAGCAGTGTAAAGCATTTTTTTTCCCTCTGTTGTCCTTGCAGAAAATTACTGCTTTAAACTGAGCAGGATGTGAAAATGCATAAAGCAAACAGTAATATGCTGTGGTTTGTAAATATCTTATGCAAAATAGTTAAGTCAACTGCTGTTTATTTTTCTTACTTTGTGCCACAAGCTCTTACTTTCTTTTGTTCATTACTTTTTCCATTTATTCTCTTTTGGGGGCTTGCTCTCTTTCATCTTAAGGAAGCCAGTGGCTTAACTATATTTTTTTCTGCTACAGCCAATTCAATCAAACATATAGGACAGGCTCTTCCATCTTTTTTATCATCTCCTCCTGTTTGCCAGCTCTGAAATGCAACACATACTGCAAAATCTAGGTCCTCACTATACTGAGGATCTGCTTTCATTGTTTTGGGCTTTAAAAAAAAAAAAAAAAAGGAAAGCACCCTTTTATCCTACAGACAAACAAGTAATTATCCCAAATCCTGCAACAGCCTTATGACAAACTGTAGCATTCCTCACTGTTACAGTAGGATTCTGCAGTTTTTACAAGGCTACCTAGTCACAGTTTTGGAATGGGCTGTGAGCAGTACGCAGTCAACATTAAGTAGTATGGCATGGTATATGCCAGCTCTCCTTGGGATATTTCTCTTTGGCTATCTGTAGAACTTGTAATACCCAGCGATATCTGAAGGTCACAGCAGAGTTTCTGAGCCGAAATACAAAACAGCATTCCAAACACATCTTCTCTGGCCAGACAAAAAACTGCTTATGGTTTATTTTCCCTCCCCCTCTCCACAGCTGACATCCAGCATTAGTTGTTTGGTTTTGTTTTTTGTTTTTTTTTTTTTTTTTTTGTGTCTTGTTCCTGTGTCTAAAAGGTTTCCCTCGTGGCCCTGGTTTATGTGAATATTCAGATGTCACTCGGGGATTCTCTGCCTCATCCCCTCTGATGTAGCTGGTTCCCCTGTGAAGGTAGGTTTCCCCAGCTGAAGATCTGTGCCTCTCTCCTGTGGCATTCTGTGCAGCCATTTGGAGTCCCAGATGTAGGAAATGAAATAATCCACGCTCATACAGTCATGAAAGTGCCCATCTGGCACACAGGAACATCACGCATTGGAAGCACACAAGCGTGAGCTCACTTTTGTTATGGCATTTCATAAACAGAGATACAGAGAGCCAGCAAGTAAGATCCTTTGGATAATAACAATCATTTCCACCACACTTGTTTAAAAAATAGGGAAACCAAAAATCAAGACAAAGTGGAAAGATTTGCTCTGAGGCTTCTGAGGAGAAATTTCTACTTAAAAATGTGTTTTCCAAGTGACCTGCCGTACTTATACCTCTCTGGCTCTCTCCTGCACTCTGTGTAGATGTAAGACAATGGTGACAGTTGAAATGTAGCCAGTTAACTCTTAGCTAGCTCTGAAAGCTCTTCTTCCTCCTCACGGTTCAGTTCAAGAAAGGAAATATTAGATCATACTTACAAAAGTGAGTTCTATAAAAACAAATTGCATGTTACTGCTTTCTTATCACTACATAAAACTCACAGAAACAGTCTAATAAATGACCTCACCACTCAATTTTGAAGTATACAAATTAAAGACAGCAACAGATAAGCCAAGAGAGATTAATGTAGAGTGGGTGCGCCTGCATGTGTGTGTTTGCATGCCTCTATGAGGATATACCCATATGGTGTTGACATTCAACCTCTAGAATTATAATTAGGGGAAAAGGCAGATGTGTAAATTCATCTTGCTGGGCAGTGTATGTATGTTGTGCTAGTCACTGATTAATTCAGGACTTGAACACTATTTACTCCAAGACACAAGGTTTCTGTTGGGATATGTTGGCTAACAAAGGGGTGGAATATGAGGAAACAGTGAACAGCCTGCAACGATGGACTAAGTTCAATATCAGTAAGTAAAAAGCAAGATTCTTTATATTATTTTAGCTTTGTAAAGTAATTGAAAAAAGACACCCTAGGCATTTTGTTGGATGTCATTGCGTGCTGTAAAGAAACCTTGGGATGTACTGAACTTCTCAAAAAACCCACCATTAGCCCTTCTGACAATGCTAGATCTTCAGTGGGATTGCTCCTCAAAGGCATGAGATTTTAAAGGTCAGAAAAGAGCAGAGACAAGCGTCAGGTCTCCTGAACCATTTCTGGAAAACCATGACCATTCCAAAGTGGTGGCCTGGGCCTGCCAAGGGCAGGGGCATGCCACTCCATGGTTTATGAACATTATAAATTATGGATAATAGTAAAAGAAAATGGTCTCTGCATTTTACATGAGCCCTTTTTGTATTGTATTTGGCAAACAATATCTGGTCCAGTATGTTTTAAATACTAAGTTGGGAAAAAAATGAGATGTTTGTAAATATGATAGACCATTCCAATATACTGCTTCTCATTTGAAAAATCATTTGTGCAAAAAAATGATTATTGACCCATGATATGTAAATGATTGAAATGCAGAAATTAATATTTGGGTCAACTCATGTATTTTTCAACCATGAAATGAAAAGCTCAGTATTCGCATTGCAATTCATACATGAAAGCATTACAGCACTATTACTTGGCTATTGTGTTAATTTATTATTGTCTTAGTTAATGATATACAGAGTTATATCTCTACTTTCAAATGAAAAAAGGCATTGCTATGCCACAGCAATGTTTCAGCCAAGGAATGTCCCTTATTCTGGAGTCTTACGCGAGTGACAGTAAACCAAATCCACAGCTGATGGAAACAAATAAACAACACTGCTTGCATTAAGGAAGTTTTGGCCCTAATATACTGTAAATGTTGCATGTGGAGGTCTGGTTCCTGCATTGCAGCTCTGCTGTTCCTACTGGGCTTTATTCTTATCTCTTTCGGGTGAGTTCTATATTTGTGATGCTCCTAATTTACTGCAATTAATCCAGAAATGTAAAATGACACACTTAGTACTGTGAGGTAGTTGTCTTTTGGTCTCTTATTCTAAGAGGTTTAATTTCTGCTCCTCCCTCCTCTTTACCTGAGCCCCAGGGAAGTTGTGGGAGCCTGGGGTTTCTGACAGCACTGGTGGGAGTGCACATTTGTCCTGAGGGAGCCACAACAGGCCCCTCAGCCCAAGGTGACTTTCTTTACAGTGAATTTAGTGCTCACGAGACATGCCAGGTTGTTAGCCCCAGAGACCCAGGTGCTCTCTTTCTCCCTAGGCTGAATGTCCCAAGACCTGGGGCAGCAGTTCAACCACAGTCCATGCTATGCTCTGTCCCCGAGGTGGCGAGAAGGCAGCCCCATGACTATGATGAGATACTTCATCAGCCACTAAGTGCAAAGGTGCTCAGCTGAGGTTGCCAATGTGAGACAATCTGTGCAAGCTAGATTTACAATATGGTTGGCTCTTGGGCTACTATTCGTTTCAATTCCATTGGCTATCAGGCTTAGCTGGACTGAGTCTGATTTAAGGTCAAACATCCAAATAACTCATTAGTATCCTATAAACTGTGTGCTCCACCTTCATGGTTTTTTATGCAAAAGTAAACAATACTTCATTCTTTGTGACAGGGGTATGGTATCACTTGATGGATCTACTTCCTCAAAGAGAGGCATAATTGAAATACAAATACATGTTTGAGTGAAACCCACATAAAATAATATTTGTGATAGACAAAAAGGATGAAGCAGAGATGGGCAAAACAATTTAGATAATACCCAAAAGCAAGGCATCACAGCTAAATCAGGATTAACCCATGAAGCATGATGTGTTTCATGAAATGACTTTGGTATAGTCTAAAAACTACAATGACTCGAATTAAGCAGGGCATTAATGCATCAAGGTTGCTTTAGTGTTCATACCTGCTACATATATCACGCCTATGAGAATGGACCTGTTTTGGGTGTTTTGAATTAAAATTATATTTAATTATATTTTCATATATTTTACAGATGAAACGTAGAAATATTTTGCAGAAAGCAATTTCATATTTTAGTTATGTTACTTTAAGCAGCTTTAAACAGCAATAGATCCAGCTCTACACAACTTGTGAGGTAAGGAAGTCTCAGTGTAAGAGCATGTTTGGGTGGTGCAGAACAAATGTGGCTACACCAGCACTACATAAAATTGTGATGGAGATAAAGCAGAGGTAGCGGTTGTATTCAGTGATGTAGCCACTGCCCTTGTGGTGTGATTTAGAAACTGCCCACACTGGCCAGCTGTACGGGAGGGGTGACATCCTCTTGGTCCTGCTCAACTAATCACCCTCTGGTTTTCTTAGCCTCTGGTGCAAAAGGGAGACCCAGGCGACTAATTCTGGCAAGAGGGGCCCTACTTGTCAGTGAGACCTCCCCTGGATGGAGGTGTGATTTGGTTGTAATTTTCTTGCGGCCCATTCATTTGTTTGAGGCTAGTGGCTGACATGAATCAGAGCGTTAGGAGGGAGAAGCAGGATTTGTACTAGCAGCCTAAGATGGCATCTCCACCAGGGACAGCAGGAGCAGAGGGTGCAGTCTGTCGATGCCTTGACCACAGAGAAGGATTGGCAGAGCCTTTCCTCAAAACCCAGAGGCTCCCCCCGGCTGATCTGCAGAGGAGCATCAGCTGAGAGCACAGCCAAGGGGTAAGCGGAGGAACAAGCGCTATCAAGCGCTATTTTGCAACGGATTCACGTGGGAGCCTCAAACTGACAAGGTGATGATTACTGCGGCCCCAACCAAGCACAGCCTTTGTTTAACTTTACTAGTATGAGTAAGCTAACTGGCGTCACTGGGCCTGGATGTGTGCTTAAAACTTATGGGTGTGTTAAAATGCTCTGGTGGGTCAGGGAATAATGGGTGTTTAGTACCTTGCAGGACACAGACCTGGGAGCAAGCCTTGCGGTGACCTTCTGCAAAGGAGGGGCTGTGCTCCAAGGGCTGGATTTTGCTCAGCTTGTGGTTGCACTGCCCCACACACTCCACAGCTGCATAATGCTGGGGATTGTCTAAATCATGAAACAACGTTTTGTACCAGGGCAGCCAAAAACAACAATAAAATTAGCAGGAGCCGGTCCAGTTGACTCTATGAGAAGCTGCAGAGTTTCAAAATTAATCTTAAATTTACCTCTAACCCTGAAAATAAAACTCATCGCAGAATGTAAGGGTCCCTGAACGTGTTGGGGAACTTGATGGGAATACCTCAGAAAAAACACAAACACTTTAGATAAAGCCCCTATTTTAATTGTATCAATTCTGCCAATTAATGATAATGGAAGAGCAGTCCAATTAGCTAAATAGCTAATAGTTTTATCAAGCAGAGGCTGGCAATTTAAAGCAAACAAATTCTTTCTAATTTTATCCCCTTGCACACCAAGATGTTTAAAGGATAATGGGGGATCCAATAAAGGATATTGCTCAAATAGAGCTACATTTAAATCACCTAATGGCTTTAAGAGTTTTATCCCAATTAACAAAGAAGAAACATGAACATTCAGTCACTTCCAGCATAATATCTAAAAATCTCCATTAAAAAAATAACATATTCTCCAACTAAGGGCAGAACGAAAAGCATCACTGACTTTTTCCTTAAAAACACTGATTTCCCCCAAAACAAAGGCTCTTTTGTAACAGCAAAAGTATCAGAGAAAAAGAGCTCTCCTGTCTAAAGCCCCAGTATATAAATCATCTTCAAACTACGGTCATTAGTTTTAACATAACTGTGGATTTGAATAAAGGAGATTGACCTATCTAACATATTTAAGACCCAATCCTACTGTTACCTAAATCTGAAATAAGTTAAGGCTATTGAAGAGAATCAAAAGCCTTTTCAAAATCAATAGCCAGAACAAATTCCTCATGATCATAATTTTGAGGATAAAAAATCCATTAAAGTGATGTCTTTGATTGCTATTAATGAAGCAATCTGGAATAAATCCAGGGTGATCCATATGGATAATCAAATCTCTCATTTCTCACATTTTAAGGGGATCAGATTTGGGGCCTGATTTATACGACAGCAATGGGCAAAAGGCTCCTTTCCTTTTGACACTGGGCTGCTCAGCTGGGGCAGTCAATGGCACAGTCTCTAAAAGGAGCTAGACAAGCAATGCACTCAATGGTCAGAGAAAGAAGAGCTCAAATAAATCAGCTTCCACCCTCCACCCCAGATCCCCAAACACCTCTCCTTCATTGCAGGTCTTGTGGAGAGTCTTAACATGGGCTACAGAAATCACCAAAGTGCTGCTAATTAACTGGCCCAAACCTCTCTCCCTGATACCCCCCCAACGCTCAGAGGTGCTTGGCTTTCCCAGTGTCCTGTCACACTCAAGCAGAGACAGGGATGTCACCCGTGAGGCAGAAGTGGCCCCCAGGAAAGCTCTAGGCAAATTTTTGACTGGAGCTTAGCCAGTTTTTGGGGGAAGGCAGAAGGACTTTTTCTTCACTGTTAAACTCCTGTTTCCCCAGTTAAACATCTCTCTCATTTTTTTTTAAATATTGCCATGAGTCCAGAGGCAATGCTTCCTCTCAGTCCTGGAGCTGTGGCCAGGTCACCTCACCCTGGGATGGGTGCAGAAGTGGCCCCGCTCCTTCCTGTGTCCCCCCACAATGCCACCCCAGGAGCTTTAGAGGTTCTCTTCATCGATCATACTATTTCTAGAGAGAAGACTCCAGCATCCCACCCCTCAGCACCAATTTTATGGCCTCTAGATATATACCAACCACTCTCCTCACCCACTAGCTGTCCACCCTTCTCTGCATGCTCTGCTGCCAGCCAGGCCACCTCCATAAACAACTCTGCCTCCCTCCTCTTGCCCCTGCATCTCTTCTCCCACTTGGCTGTCATCTTCCCTGGTGCCTCAGGTTCTCCTTGCAAAGCTGATCACCACTATTCTGCTTCCCTTGGAGTGGCTGAAAAATTTGCCACTCATCTTGTCATGGTGGACTTGGTAGTATGAGGTTAGTGGTCGGACTTGATGATCTTAAAGGTCTTTTCCAATGAAAATGAATCTATGATTCTGTTATTCAGCCCAGCAACACCTTTTGTGAAGTTCAGCAGAAAATCATTAGTGCTAGAAAGGAATACATAGTTTCCATTTGTGACTTTGCTTTTTTGCTTCCTGTAACATCTCTCTAGGGTAGGTGTTTAATTCCTTCACCTTCCCCTAGTCAGTGTTGCTTATGGTCTGGAAACTGTCACATCCGGCAGAGTACTCCTGGCCTCACGATACAAGCCGAGTCCTTGGCCCCCGCTCTCTGAACAACAGTGTTTCAGTCAAAATTCAATACAGTAGTTGTATTATTTGAACCTGGTAGAAACTTATTTTTATTTGAAACCAAATTTTAGGTTTCAAGCAAGAAAAAGAAGTTAGACAGCAGGTCAATATGCTTTGTATGGGTATCACGTTAAGTCAGAAAGATTCTGAACTTTCACCTTTATTACAATCCTAAATTATCTTTAAGTCAAATTTAATTTCTCAGGTGTAATAGCTCCTTTTCCTTCTAATCTACTGCCTGCACACTGAAGGTGAAAGCTCTGGGGTTTGGGTTCTTTTATATGCTTCTATCCAAAGCAGAGACAAAAGGATGTTTAGAAGGCTGATCTATATGTAAGGAACAGTTACCAACAGAACCATCTGCACCTCCAGCAGCTGAAATTGTATATAAAAGCTTTCACCCAACTCCACAACCAACTGATATTCTCCTGTTACACTCTCCCTTGCAACTCTTTTCTGCATTTAGTTGCCACTAAAACTTATGCAACTCTGAGCTGGCTTCTGCTACAAGTGCTGCTTCTATCATGTCAGCAAACTCAATGGATCCATGTCTCAGAAGTGCCTCTTGGTAAAAGGGTGGCCTTGTGTGACCAGGGTCAACATAAATTGCTTCTTTTCCATATGGCAGTGCAATTAGGATAGAAGCTGTCTCCTTTCTACCCTTACTAAAAAGTGAAACAAACACAAAAACCTAAGACCAAGCACACCAGGTTGAACAAAAATCCAACTACTTCAATGCCCGTTAATTACCACTAATGGATGTTCAGAAGCAGAAGTGTAAGAACAGGTCAAAGGCTGAAGTTTTGACAGCATTAGGCATCCTCCCAGCAATCTGGTTTATGCAACCTTGTCCAGACCTGCTGGTAGCTGGTGAGGTTATCAAAATCTTTGAGCCAGACTGGAGACCAGTTACTGGCAACTCTTAAGAAGATATAAAGATGGCAATTATTGTACATTTTAGAATGCAATAATTCTTTTTCTACTTTATAGAGGTCTGAGATAATACCTGCAGCTCATGTAAATGGATCACATTTGTTCTTCATCGCCCACAGCACTGAACAATTTTCCTCAAATCTTTTAATGGACTTGAATTAGAAAGGTGAAAGCAGATGCTTTACTACAAGCTTTCTGGAACTTGTGCAGACACAACAGCTCTGGAAACACCTGTGGAATGCTATGAGGATTGTTAGGTAAATTGGGAGAATTCAAGGAAGCTGAACCAGCACTGGCAACGTCAATACTCTCTACTGGTGACGAGCACTACCAGCACATGCCCTTGCAGTTGAGGGTTTCTAAGAGCAAAAGTGCTAAGCCCTGGCATTTGTAGGATGGTTGGGAGATTGTGGAACAGGCCCCAGGAAGCTTGTCAGTCCCAACACAGCTCAGTCAGGTGACAATCTACAATGATGACAGAGCAGCTCCTACATAAGCTAGACATCTCACCTAATTTAAGGGGTATCCTTAGACAAATATTTGGCAGACTCAGTATGGAAATTTGACCTGGAAAGTGGAGTGTCTTTCACCTGTTTAGAGGCAGTGCCTAAGATGGAAAGAGCAGGGAATGGGGCAGGGGTATAGGAACATTCAGGGTGGAGTGATTCAGTCTGTTGAGCTTGCCTGTCACAGCCCTGACATAGAAGAAGAACTCCGCTGGGAAGTAAAGCTATCAAAAGTAACAGGATTTCTTAGCAGCCAGCCTGGGTAAAAGAAGGGATAGATGAAGTTTTCTACCCTATATTATTAAGAATTTCTACTGACAAAGCTAGCAGGCAACACAGCAAATCAGTCATAGCATTTTCTTTAAACACCTCTGTCACTAGTAAGCTTAGGGACACAGACTTAAAATACAAATGCAGTTATTAATTCCATTAGCTTTTCTGAAATCAAAGCATATTTAGAACAAATTCTGCTTCTAGTTACAGTGATGTATCTCCAGGAAAGCTGACAGAGTGCTACTAACTCCGGTACAGGAAGAATCTGCTCCCAGCTCCTTGAATGCATGTTAGGCTGTGACAGTTACAACTATCTTACCACATTGAGTAAGAGTGAGAGAAAGGGAGATACCTTTTAGGATGTTCTACCCATTAAAAAGAAACCCAAACACACAGCTTATTTTTGTAAATGAATGTGTTACCTGAAGAATAGTTGCACACACTCATTTGCATAGGATGTGGTATACATCTGTGCTCTTCAATAGATTATTCCAAACCTTGAATATTTCACATAATTAATATGCTTGGATTATTTGTTATAAAAGAAAAGCATTTCTAATTAGCCTTTTTGATGTGTAAAACTTCAGTATTCCTCACCAGTGTTTTCCAAATCAGGTTCCTTTTTTTACATTCCTGCCCAGAGAGAGAGTGTGAGGCTTATGCACCACTTAAGTCTTATTCTGAAGATAGTTTCAATTGAACGTCCATGACAAATAGGCCTTGGGCTCGCCTTCAACATGGGACGAGGTTCACCTAGAACAAGCAATGTCAGAAGTCCACATAGTTTAAACTGGCCTTGTGACAAGTCAAACATTCCCATTTCCTGTTAAACTCAATGAACACTTTGCATATTTCCATTTATTATAGTGACATATACAATCTACTTTTCAATCAAAGCAAACCCTACTTGCCTTCACTGAACCTCCAGATAGTCTTTGGGAAGAACGAAACCTTTGCAGCAGTGACATTCAGAGGCTTATCACAACATGCCAGGGACACAAGTAAATCTCAAGCAGTAAAAGAGAGAACAACTGTAGTGAGCTGCCTGGATGTAGCCAGGTAATAAAGAAGGTCAAGGTGAGTGCTTTCTGTACCAGCCAAACCTGCAGAAAGGCCAGACAAATTAAGAAGTTTGTCCCAAGCCAAAGCACTGGTCCTATCAGTGGCAGCAGTAGGAGGGTGGAAAGCTGAGGAGAGAGACTCCCACCTCCTACCTCTTATACATCTTGTTCTTGGGAGAAACTCAGCACTGAATTCACATTTGAGTAAAACCATGTTACAAGACTGACCAGATGCCTGTTTGAATCAATGGGAATAATTTCCCTTTAATTTCAGTCTTGGGTTAAGCTCTAAATGAGATCAGAGCTACACCTGATCTGTGGAGGCATACAGGAAAAAGAAATTGTGCTTCTCTATTAAACTGGACAAGCCAAGTGCTTTATTGAGTGCTGAAATAAGATGTCAGATTCCATGACAAGCTCTGGTTGTTTTTCTTCCCCATGTAGCTCTCATTTAATACAAAGAAGCTTATTTTCTGTATTTTGGGGCCCTTGATCCTGAGCAATAAATATAGTATCTTCCCTAGAAGCATGAAGGCCCTGCTTTACAGCCTTGGCAAGAGGGTATACATTGGCCTTCTTGGTTGATTAGTTAATTCAAACAAGAATAGCAAATTCCTAAAACTTTGGCCAAATTAACATCATTTTGGCTGCTCCAATGAGCTAATATCGTTGTGGAAACCTGGAACCAGTAGTCAAGTCTTCGATGATTTATTTAGAAGGAGTCATCTAGTAGCTAATTGTCTGCAATTTTTAACCTCGTTCATGTGCACTGCTGATTCTTCTTCCAGCATCTGCAGTTTTTCCCTTAGCTTTCTTATATCTCTGCATGTAACATTTCCAGACAGCATTTCAACTTTATCACAAATAGTTTTATGATCTTGCCAAACCACATGCAAGATCTTCAGGCTCAGAACTAAAAGATAAAATCATCCTCAGAGGGCACCTCACCCTTCTCCACCCAGGCACATGAAAAAATTCCAGCTTTAGGCTCTGACATTTTACATTTATAATGAGTCAGAGCTTAGGCTGGGCTTGGTTCTGTTTTTGGTGTTGGAATTTTCACCTTTCCATTCTTTTCCTGGATTTTTCACCTTGGACCCATATCAAAAGAGAGAAAATACTAGTGAGCCATGCAAAAAAGCCATGCACTTTTTCTGTCTGTACTGCAGATCTTACCACCTCTGTGGTCCAGGCCCTGGTGAAGTGTATGCCTGTCAGTCACTGCAGATGTACCACAGGAAGAATGAGTGATGACTAGGCAGGGAGGTTTTGGCCAGAAGTGCAGAAGACTTTTGTACCATATTGGCAGTAAATTTTAGCGAGATCAGAGTTAAATAAAGCACTCAAGACATTTGATGGCTATAACCTAGATCTTCATGGGTAAGTTCAAAGGAGAATCTGATTCATGGTGTAGTTCTGTTTCCACCATCATTTAAGGATGGTCCTGATGTTTGTTAAGTCATAAAACCAAAACAGTTCCAGTCAGATTTCTGGTTAATCTCATGTGATTCTTCATGAGATAGAAAGCTCTTCCTGTTCATTTTCTGCATTCAATTATTCTGGTGCATGATTCAGCAGTTGTCACATGTCTGGTTTAGGGTGGTTTCATGCCATGAGTGGATGAAGGGCTCTTTATGCCTGGTTTCTGTCTCCTATTTGTGTATTTATGAACGAGACTGGGTCTCTTGGGAGATGGAGGATACTCTATTTGGGCAATATTATCATGATCATCTACTATGAACCATGCCTGCAGGGAGGTATTTTTAAAAAGAATAAGTTCTATTTTGCTAATGTAGCCATTGTTTAAATGTAAAATATAATTAGAGTACCCACCCAGGGTGTATGTTGTTGTGTAATTTTATAATACTACGTCTAGATGAGGGTTGGCATTCTACCTACATACTTAACCACACCCAGGAATGCTGGTATTACACAATTACACACATCCTGTTGACTAATTACATAATAAGTAGTATTTTAAATATTCAAAGATGCACTCAAATCAGCTAAGCAAGGTTTTATGTCACTGCAAATTTAAAATAAAGCATAACAAGTATTTGTAGTGAACAATGCTGTTCAAATAGCTTACTGAGCATGGACTTGTCTTCCAGCAGACAGCACATAATACTTCATAAGTCATACATTTCTGACACGTTTGGCAGACCCTCTCTTCCCCACTGTTTCTTTGGGTTACACCTGCTTTTTAAAACTGTTAAAGTAATTTTGTATTCAACAGAGCCAAAATTTCTCTAGTCTGCCTCCCTCTGAGTTATGGTCACTTATCATGACCAGAGATAATTTTGGGCCGAAAAATCGCTAATGACATACCTGGGGAAGGAAGACTGTTCTTTACAGTGGCAATTCTGGAAGGAATCTAGAAAATGTACTTTAAATTAGCAATTACCTACAAGAACATCCTAAATACCATTATTTTAAGAAAGAGCTACTGATGAGCCCAAGCCACTTGCATTCAGAACAGACTTTTCACAAGCCTGAGTGGAGTGTCTTGGTTCTCACGACAGAGATGAGAGGCCAGATGCAAAGCCTGGCTCTCCATTTGGATTTGGTGGCTTTAAGATCATAGACTTTTTGTTGTAACCGTGTTATACACGCACTTAGAAAATTGTTTATGTAATGGAACTTCTAAACTTGTTAATCTTAATTCAGTCAAAATTCACAGAAGGCAGCACAGAGGCCGAGCCCTGGGTCTTGCCCAAGGCACAGTTTTATTAGTTGCTGTGTACCGAGTGGATCGTATATGAGGTTTCAGTGGTGTTTCTGGCCTGCCATTGTTAGTTTCCCTGGAGTCCACAGTTGTGCACATAGACCTTTGTGATGGAAAAGATGGAAAACATGGACTGTGTTCATATCTCCAACTATGCATTTGCTGGGCAACAGTAAAGAGCAACAAACATTTTGTACATAATTTTTTTTTGTTTCTCTTCATCGATTTGATTTTTAACTGCTCAGTTACTGTTGCGGCAGATTATTTTTCAAGTGAAGAAAATCACTGCTCAGAAGTTTTTTGTTGGACTGTTCCTCTTTTCATGGGGCAAGAGGTTATTGTGCAAGACCACTTTCTTTACTGAAGACTAACTTTTTGCTGCCCTGGTAAGTTAAAAATTGGCATTTTAGTCCAAACACTTGCCCCTGGCAGTCAGTTATTTTTTAGCAAACCAACAGCTCTATGAAAGCAAACAGAGGCTTTTTGGAAGGAGCGGGATGTGAGACTGCCTAAGTCAACAATACTGCTCAGTTCAGGGACATATTTGAGGCAGCTTCACAACTGTCCCCTCCCCAAAGCCTTGGCAACCCCTTTCCTCCAGCCCAAATATCAGTAATGAGGTCAGTACAGTACTGTACTTCTTCGCATCTGGAATGAACTTAAAAAAGAGGCCAGCTTTTTGAATTTGTAACCAAGGCTTCTGTTACTTCTAAAGGCTTTTATTTTGTGTTCATTGCTTTCTTACCTGGTGTGCCTCGCCCATGACTCCAGAAACAAGAAATTTCTGAGAGAGAGGAACCATCCTCACCTGTACACGTTGGTCACCACTGGCAAGCAAGCAGCAACCTGACTTCACATTGAGAACCAGTGTTTCTTCTGAGAGCAGCTGCTTGAGAAACTGTTCTTCAAACATAAAGCCTCAGTTGACATGATTGGTTAAGTCCCTCTTTTGCCTTCTTTCCTACAGAAAAACAAAGCCTCAATGAACTTACACACTTTGCCATTTCCCTCCCAACAGAAATGCTGTAGGTCATTTGCATATATGATGAACAGTATTTCATTATTAAAAATAATCCAAACCAAAAAATTGCACCTGGCCGACAACATAAGACCATCTTGCTTCCTGATGTGATTTTAAATGGCTGAGATATTAAAACACTGAAAAACGGGGTTTATAATGGAAATACTGACAGACTATTAACTATAGTGGCGCTGCTCTAATAAATGGAATAGCCTGTCGTAATCTCTAGTTCATAAATATGCAAATACAAGGCAGAGGATTTGCTCCAAAGGATGTCTCTATAATTTTAACTGACCTTTACTAATACTAAATGAGCCTGTTGCTTCTGGTTTTGAGCATTAAATAGAAAGTGCAGGGAATCCTGTCCTGCACTCAAGGCCCACTCCAACTCCCACCAGCACCAGTGGCAAAACCCTCACTACCTTCAACAGAAAAAAATCTGGCCCCAGAATACCTAGGATGTAAGATGCCTGGCATTAAACTGAACTCTTGACTGTACTTGATTTTAATTCTGTTCACATCTGTGTTAATTATTATTATATTAATTCTTCTGTTTGGGAGAAACTAAGCACACATTCGCTCCATGTGTTAAAGAGCTTGACCTGCCAAAAGGCACTCACTTGTTCAGTGATAAACAGACCATCAACACAATGATATAAATGTTGAATTTTAGCCAGTTTCCTGTTCTGGACCAAATGGAGGTAAATCCACTGACTTAATATTTAATAACCTAAATGTAGTTCTTTTTTTGTGCCTCGCATTGTACAGTAAAGAATTGGATGGCTAGCAGTTTTGCAGATTCCCAACCCCTAATTATTTTAAGCTATTCATCCTGGTATCTGTCCATTGATGCTCAGCCAAATTGCCAGCAGGGGAGAGATCTGTCCAATCCAGGAGCTAAATGAGTCACTGAGAGTCAATCTGTTTTTTTCCCTTGCTGCTGGGATTTCCTTGGGTCCTGGCCTCTCTCTGCTCCAATCACACACACAGCTCCAGGCGTGGGTCCTCTTTGGCTTCAGCTGCCTCCTGTCTCCCCATGTCTGCTCTGCTCATCACAGCTGTTGATGGGTTCTCGCCGGCTGGCCACGGAAGACCAATACTTACACCACACCACTCCTACAGCTCTCGCTCTGAAGGAAAATGAAGACATCTTGGCCTTGTTGAATTTGCTGCTGAAGTAATACATCAGGTATCTAGATGGAAAGCAAACCAGATGAATAAAATGTGTCATTTGGGTTAGATACTAATTTATTTGCCTTAAGGTCTGGGAACAATATTTGCGCTTTTTCCAGAGAACTCAGTTAAGTTCCATAGAAACTGAATACTAATACGAATTCTGAAGCATGGAAAACAAATATGAAAGAGAGAAAAAATAGACTCATCAGAAATATTAGCTGCTCGGTATTAAAATATCTGACAATGCTGCAAATACAATTTATAAACAGGAACATTTAGAGCCTAACTATTCACTAAAAAGCAAATTCTTTGCTTCCTCCCTCTTAGGGTCAGGATTCAATTACACAAAAATACGCAGCAGACTTAAGGACTGCATGTAAGATTAAGATAACTGGTATTTCATGGTAAATGATTAAATTAGCTGACACAGTTTTATCCTGAACTTTGCCATTAAAAATGACATTTTTGTGCCATGCACATTGTAGGCTGCTGGTAATCTAAACTGCCTTTCTTCTTTCAAAGACTTTAAATAGCTGAAGAACTCCTGTTCTTTGCTCTATTTGCAAATGCGTGGAAAATATATCTACATCATAACAAGATGAACTAAGCACAGGACTTTTTTTTTTTTTTTCATCATCTAGCATACAAATACCCTAAGAAAATAGCTAGATGTTTCAAATGTCCAAATTCAGCTTCACTTTAATCAAGTCATTTTTGTGACTCCACAGAGATGAGAACACATTGTCCTCCTCACGGTGAGTAAAAATAAAGAAATGACAGGAGCCTCTTACTAAAAGTTTAATTATTCCTAACATACAATTCTAAACCACTCTATGTTTATTCCTCTTTTTTTCAGGATTGCTTTTTTATGGTGGCACAGAGTTATGGGAATAATTTTAATAGAGTGGATAGACGAAATGTTGTCAGAGCTGGCGGTTATAGTCACTGCCCTTCAATTGAGCTACTTGGGAAGGAACAGATCGGCTCCTCTGAGAAAATACTTACTTGGCCTTCAAAGCAAAGTGCAGGCACATGTCATTGCACACAGTAAAGGCAATGCCAGTCTGATCAGAGGCTTGAACTATGAAAGTAGCCTATCTTCTGAGTATTGCACTGAGAGACCACCAGAGCTGGGTGGGCAGAAAAGCCCCAGAAGCACTGCAGAAGGGCAGCAGGGCATGCAGATAGTGCATCCCTATGAGAGGCCAAGAGTGAGCATAAAGAACGGGCTCTGCCTGAAAGAGGTCTGACAACAGGATAAAATTCTATTCTTCAAGTTGTTCGACTTGTCCTGTGGCCAGAAAACCACATCTTTATCCTTGTTTTTTGTAAACACATGGAGTTACATAAAAGCAGTATCTGACTGGCACCAACAATTTCTCATAATTAGAATAACCTACAGTATCTCAATTTTTAGCTAGTGAAAAAGTTCCGAAGAAGTAGCTCTAACAATACAAAAGCACAGTGACTGTAATACTGGTCCAGAACATCAGTCTAGCATGTTCAGTCTCTCACAGTCTTACACATTTGTAAAAATGATGCAATAGAAATGATTACTGTTATTCTTATTATAGAACAATCTGCCTGAATGGGACACTCACAGGCTCCGTAAGTTGGAGCTTTAGGAAGAAGAAGTCCTGCATGCATCCTATTATACTTCTTTCTGTGCACTGGCACAAAGACAAAAAGTCTCCGAACGTCGACTATACAATTTGAGGGGTAAAGACATGTCTGTGTACTTCAGTTTTTAGTGACCCACGTCTCTGCTGAAACAGGTAGTGAAAGCTTAACAGACACCAAAGAAATTGTGGGGTTTATTCCAGCAGAGAATTTGGCCCTCTCAGCGCAGACTTATCAGAGGTGTATGCATAACAGGAATGCTATGGGAAAGTTTCTGGATTCCTTGTTATCCATAAACAGCTGCACAAGACTTTGGACTCTTTTTCACATCTTGGGTCTATCAGTTCCAAGAACGAAGAAACACGGCTTTTTACACAGCACCTTCCCCAGGAGTTAAAAATTGCAATTGTACAACACTCACACAGTCACATCACTATCATCAAAGGATGACTTTCAGTGAAAAGTGCCCACAGTTTCATTATTTGAGAACTTGTGAAAATGCTGAACAATGAAACTCCATCTGATTGTCAAAAAAATCAAACTTGTACAACCATCTCACAAACTACATTATTCAAGTAAAACTTCTCAGGTCTCCTACATAATTTCTTGTGGTTTACATGTTGTGCAAAAGATATAACGACTTTTACTTCTCTCTGTACATTTTAAACATTGAAAACCTTTCGCAGCAGAGGTTTTATGAATCATCTAGCTTTTCCTATTCCAAAATGTTTCACTGATCATTTATTATTAACTGAAGATAGCTATGATAAATTTTGATCTATCTCAAAAGATTAGAAAGGATAGGAAAACATCTTGTTCATAGTACTAACTTTTAGATGACATGAAGGTACAACCCCATTTTTTTCACTCTCACATACAATAAGGCTCTTAATAACCCAGTCACTTATTATTACGGTTTTTTCCCCCATTCCTGAGTACTAAAAGATTCAGCCTGGTCTGCCATTTGGCAAAACCACATTAAAACAACATAACCATGAAGGGACTGGATGTTGGTGACAGGAAGCCTGTCCATGTCAGAAATTAGGATCCTAACTAACGTGTAGGGTTTTTTTTCTAATTAATGTGTGTTTTCTAAACAGATCTACAGATATATATGCCTGGATGTGAATGCTCTCGAAGGAGAATAAGTCATCTGTGGCTGCTTTTAGGTCTGGGAGTGATGTTGTCTAACATATCTCAGTAACTGGTGCTCTTTTATGAAATACACGGCACTGTAACAGTACACAAAATGTGAAAATACCATGAGAAAACAACCCTTTTCAAGTGCCTCAACACAGGAATGAAACACAACCTGGAGAGGAACCACACTAATCCAGAAAAAAGGAGGAACCGGCTCATTTTAGTGAGTCAAGATCCTGGATATCTCTTGCTGCTTGTCATTTGGCTATCCAGACAGATGGGCTACACTGAAGTTAGTGGGGCTATTTGAGATGAACTCCACAACTGAACATACCTGGAAAAAAGCTGTTACTCTGTTTTATTATTTACCTCTTAAAATGCTTTCTTCACTACAGCCCCCCTCAGCTTGGGTTCTCCAGGGTCAGAGAGGGTCAGGCCTATGTGTAAGGGAAGCAGACAGGGAAAGAAGTTGTGCAAAGCTGGTCATGGACTCAATAAGTGCTTGATTCTGTACCAGTGAAATAACAGGAGTTTGGCTCATGTTTGCAATGGGAGGTGGATCAACACTTTATGCCAGCTGTTCCCTGCTGGGTAGGGATAATCCCTTTGAAACAAAATATTTAACTTGTTCTCACTCTGTTGTTGTAAGAAAGCTTCCCATGATAATGCTTTTATGAGAATTAAAAGGTGTGTCCTATTTTTTCTTCCAAATACTTCCATTCCTGCCGCATATATTTGTAGACCAAAACCAAACCAAGCCCCAACAAAAAAAGAAAAAGCTGCTATCTGCTATTAACTGTATGGGTTTACAGAAAAACCCACAGCAATGAGTTACAGGATGGATCATCTGTTTGTTCTGCTAGCCATGACAGTACTTCTGCTTTCAGTTTCCTCAACCACAAGATGCAGCAAGGAGGCATACTAATTCAAACAGCTACAACTGAAGTGGGATCCCATGGGCAGAAGCAAAATAGCTGAGGTCCCTGCAGGCAAATAAGAAGATGACAGAAAAAAATAAACTGCCAAAGGTCATGAAGAGAGTCATGAAGAACAGAGTGTGGGAACAGTATCAGAGGGACAGGAGCTGAGAGAGGATGGTATTAACAGTAAAATCAGATATGTATGTCCTGCAGTCTGGATCTGAGTCCAGCATTTAGTCTTGGTTGCTGTTTCTGTGTTTTGTTTTCATGTTTTACAGGGGAAATAAGGTTCTAAAACATGGCTGAAGCTGCACAGGTTGCTCTACAGATCAGCAACACTCTGTGGCTGCTTCTCAGCCCTGTGTGTGTGCATCAAGTTCAAAAACAGTGCAAAAGTTGGGCCCATTTACTGCAGCTTTCCATTCGGTTTACTCCCTCTCACCCCTCTGGCTGAGATCCATTTGGCTAGCAGACCTGGAACATAAAGTCTGCTAAGTTTTATAAAGCAATTATTTAATTTTAAAAGTCTCTTCCATTGCATTCTAATGAGATTTCTGTAAAATACAGACTCTTCCATGTCCTGTGAGGAACTTTTGTTTACTCCACAAACAATGACACTTTTTCCAAAGCTCTAGACTCCAAGAGAGGAAGCTTTCAGAGACACAGTTGTTTGGTGTCGTAACTGGGATGGAGCTTTCCATAGAGTTATGTCCTCTACAAGCAGAAAACGTATGGAATTGTTTGAGCTTAAGTGACTGTGACATTTTTACAGAATGAAAGGAGGAACTGAGAGATACAATGACAGAGCTGGGAGCTACATCTGGCTGGCTGTTCCACAGAGCATTCTTGTTATAGATTTTTATGTCTCTCCTAGCCCTAATATTAAACACTTGACCTTTTTGTCAAACACTATTTTAGATTATTAGGTTGGATGATCAGTTACTAAATATACCACCTTTAGTAAATAGGAAATTGTGTAGTCTGACTCTCCAATTTCAGAGCTTTCAGGTATTGCTCCCTTGGCATTTAACATTAGAACATTGAGTCTTCTTATATTAACTTAAGCCACTTGGTGAGCAAGAAAAGCACAGTGTTTTCACACAGGGCATAGGGATTTCTGAGGTGGCACTACTAGAATGGGGATGTCTTCTTTTCTTTACCTCCCCCAGCTAAACTGATAGCTTTAAGGAGCTTGCTGCAAACATTGTGAACTCAAGTGTGACTAGGACCCAGCTCATGCCAAACAATACAACTTAGTCTACTGCCTACAAACAAGTACATTTACCTTTTGAAGTTCTGTGAACCAGCACTTTGCAAATGATTCTGCCCTGGGCTTCTCTCCCTGCTGCACTCTTCGATTCATCCTCTCCCCTTACAGGTACAATATCCCCATGTTGGAAGCAGAATTAATAATTTGATTTTCACCTCTCCCAGCACCTTCGTACACCCATTTAGGAAACCCTGCTGTACACTTAACCCCTCCCTCTCATAAATCCCACCTCAAATATTTGGATTTAAAGGTATGTGGTTACAGACAGCATGACCCTGAACTTGTGAATACTTATAATAGTTTTGTAAGACAAAGAAAAGATCAACATTCTTCCTGGAACTTAAAATGTTTTTAATAGAAATGGAACAAAACGCCAGTGCAGAAACATCTATCACCTTTAGAAGACAAGCTACATGAAGAAGAAAAAAGAGACCTATTAGTAAATGCTGTGGAGCATATTTAGAAGAGCACTCCACAGAGTCCCTGTAACATATTTATAGTGCACAAATTCAGTTTGGACATAGAGAGATTTAAGATTTGGATAACCAGTTCCTCACTACCAGCGACTGACAGAACTGCTTTATTTTTCAACAGTCTTGATCTGGTTGTGATCTCAGTCCTGAAATATAAGACTGGTACAGCTCTGGTCATTTCAGGAGAATCCTTCCTGCCCAATATCAAGGCTACAGTTGGTCTATTAGATTTAATACAACCAACTGGTCTAAATCCTAGCACAGATTTCCTCTGTTATTACAGGATGGTACTTGTTAGACAAGCAAAACCCAAGGCCTCACCCATTTATGTGAGCAGTGGATGCACAGTATAGATTGCAGGACTGGGCCTCAAATTCACAGAGCTGTAATTATATTTTCTTTGATTATGCACAAGTGTGATGGAGGCAGCTTATGCACAAGCCAGATAACACTACTCTTCTCTCTGCAGTTTAACTTCTTAGCAATTAAAATGAGCATGTTTGAGAAGGACAAGAGTTAGGACAAACCACTTAAAAGCCCAGCCCTTCTAAAATCACAGTGTCTGAATGGTCAATGCACAGTGAATGTTAGCTAGGAGCACCACCATGCTCCTATAACTGCTGTACACTTTTGTCTTCAATAATAGTAATAAAATATTACTGAAGCTGGAGATACTCCACTGCAGTTAAAACATGGATATTTAGCAAACAATTACTTCCAAAATGAACTGCTGAAAACCTGCTGCACTCCAGCATCTGCCAAATTGAGTTCCTCCTGTCTCCCCCCTTTCCAGATGCCCTCTATGTTGCTTACTTTACCTCTTGGCACATGCTAGTGCAGTGCCATGTGATGAGGTGAGGCTTAGGGCAGTTCCTCATCTTTGCTTCCAGAACCAGAAAGAGCTGGGACTCCTCCACAGTCTTGAACCAACAGCAACCTGCAACGGTGGAGCTGCAGCAGCCAAGCATTTGCTCCCCAGGCATCATGCAGATCCTTGCTGATCCCAGAAAGTCACAGAACAAGAACACCTAGTTGCAGGCACAGCAATCCCACCTGTTAGGTGTTGCATTACAAAAGTGTGTGTTGGAAGACTTGGACATTCATTCCTTGATAGCAAGATATGTCTCCCCAGGACAGCACTGAAAAAGCTTTTCTGGCCTAATCACAAGAAGCAGCATGTGCCTGTTTAGCTCAGTGCTCTGCTCCCAGCTGCCACACCCACCTCACTGAACCCACCTGCTTCAGTTACCTTTATACCTCAGTTTACCTCTGCCCTGGCTGGAGATCTAAACTTCCAAAATCTATAGGCAAAGTGGTGACTGATTCAAATGCCCTTTTATATACATATCTTGATGTAAGTATAGCCAATCTATATGTTCATGCTCATGTTCAGCTCTCATATAAGTAGATGCAGAAATGGGGATGACAGGAAAAGCAGTTAACAAGAAAAGACAAAGTAAAATAGTTGTACAGCATGTAAGATCTTTAATAGTTCTTTTTATTGCCACTGCTCCAACTCTTTTGTCTAAGCTATTGAAACAAAGGAGATCAAAAACGGGCTTTTTAGAACACAGCAGGTTCATTGGCACCATTTATGAATTTGGCTTAAGAAGCAAAATCAGTGTTTATGTCACAGCTGGCCTTGGTACATTGGTTTTGCTACATTACCAAATCTTTTTGCTAAAGAAAAGAATTCTAATTCTATGTAATTGCAGTACTGCCTTGATCCTTGAAGTCCATGGAGCTCTTCCAGGACTACAGAAGTGCAGAGCAGAGCAAAAATGTAAGAACTGTTACAATGCTGGTGCCTAGAACAGAGGGCTGTGTTTGCTGAAGGCTTCTGTAATGCTCTGGACTGAAGACAAAAAAAGTGGCATACGCATAAACCAGTTTCAAACACCTGATGGAATTTGCTGTTTTGCCCACTTATATCCTAAATCAGTAATATTCTAGTCTGTATGGTTTATTGGAGGACTTCTGGAGTAGCATTTTACATGCATAAGTTCCATTAACTGTATCCCTGAAAAGCCACTTCTAAAGCAGTGTTATATCAATGATTTTTTCCCAAATAGTTTAAAGTGAAATAATGGAAGTTAAACACAAACTCCATAGCAGGAAATCAGTAGCAGAGCTGCAGAGAATATGCCAAGGGTCCTGGCACTTAGACATAGCAGGTCTGACCATGACAACTCCCCCAGCTGGAAACCACTCTAATTAGTTAGCTGTCAATCACAAAGTAGGACATAAAGTTCTTCTCAGCAGTTAGTGGACATTAGCCAGTTATCTGTAAAAAATTATGTGATTCATTCTCAGAACTGGAATTAGGAAATTATTGGATTTCACTGAATTGGTCTGTTGTCCCAAGTGCTCCAAAACATGCCATGCTACTCTCCCTCTCCTTTTGTCTGAAGGATTCTGTTTCTCAGAGCACCCAACATCTGCTGACTCCTATAGGTAGCCCCAATGCAAAAATCTCTCTCTTGAGAGTGAGGGAACTATTCCACATTTACAATTGACTCTGAGGAGAAATCAAGATTCATATTCTATCTCTAGAAGGCCATTTCCCAGTTACACTACTTCATTTTTTCTTCTCACACTGCAAGGTTTTCAAACAGAATTTATTAATTGGTGAATTGTGATATACCTTATAACCTCCCATAGTCAATCAGATTTGTGGATGTTTGCCCTCTTCACTATTTCCCAGGGAGTTTAAAGAGTTTAGCTGGTATGGAACAAACACATACGGATATAGGATATAAATCATTATGACCTTTGGCCAAAACCTATGGTTTAGCTGTGGGCTTGTTTTCCTGCGGCTAACCATTTTTTCCATTACATCTAGCAGAAAGGATAACACAGGCTACATTTGCTGAGAAGCAATTTTCTAATAAATCAAGCCAAAATAAAGTGGCTCAGCTTCCTCAACCAAGATCTTCAGGTCTGCACTGCAACTAGACATGTCCCAGGCACCATCTGCCCATCTCTGCAAATGTCAGCACAGTCGCTCCACTGTAGCCAGAACGTCTCGAGAAAACAGTTAGTGGTGCTGATAAAGTCTAATCTCCTTGGTCACAAAGTTCTACCAGTAATTATTATGGGTCCATAGCTCAAAAAATGAGAACATACATATATAAGGACAGAAAATCAACACATGGGAAGTGTAAGGTGTTATAAATATTGTTGCTGGCATTAACACAATGTATTGTATTCTGAAAAGCAAAGCATAGCAAATGTGTCTTTTTAAAACACAAAAGCAAAAACTTTTGCCTTTACCCACTGATGTTTCCAAGCTATTTATGCTCAGTCCAGCTCCTGTCGGCTTATCACAAGCTGCATGTTTTCACTGCAATCTACTGCACAGCATCATTCCAGCTCAGCTGGCATTTGTGTTGTGAGGAAACAAGATGGTTTTCACTAATTTGCTTCACTCCTACCCTACAACAAATTCTGTACATAGAAGCTCTTTTCTCTCTGTAATGTTGGTGGGATGGTGGTGGTGGGCCAGCTTCAACATTTTACTTATCCATCTCCTCCTCTGCTTAGGTGCCTAGTCAGTCCCTGTGCTTTTGGTGCAAAATTCACCGTTTTTCAGGCCTGAACATTTCATTGCAATGGTTTAGGTCTTGTCCACCAAGTATCAAAGCAGGGAAGGTAGAAAGGTCAGATGGCCTTACTAATAAGGCTTTATTTTGAAAAGTCTTTCAGGGGTCCATCAGCCACCAGGACACCCTCCCTGTGATTGTGTGGAAATGGCTGAGGAAGGTGAGCTAACCAGATTCTGGAGTACTTATTTGACCTCTATTATTACAGCTGAGGCAGGTGATGGGCATATGTAGTCATTTCAGGCCACTTTTCTCGTCACCAGTGGCAGAAAAGAAAGAACGTGAAACCTGAACAATGCAACGATCTGTTGTGTAAATAAGAAGCAAAGACTTTTCAAGAGTAGGTACCATATAAATCGCTATTAGCAAATCTGTCCAACGACACATTCCAAATAAATGGCTGGGCGTTTAAGCTAAATCTTGTTTGGCACAGTGCAGGTTGGAGCTCCAGATGGACGTAAGCCTGGGGGGAAAGACACGTCTGCCTACAGAGTAATTGTTAATACTAAAGTGAGATTTTCTATCTTCTTCCCCCATTCTGCATCATTATCAATGGGTTCTACCCTCCCTTTTTCACAAAGGGGTCACACAAGTTCACCTGTTACTTTCAGTGGTTGATTAAACCAGGTAAGTGATTACCTGTTTGTCCCCCTGATCTATTAGTGCAGGTCTCATCGTGAGACCTCTGCAGATATCCGTTGCACAGAACATTCTCCCTCTACAGCTCTCAGGACTAAAATCCCCAAACTACATATAAATGTATGCTCCCAGTTAAGAGTCAGATTATACATTCTGATTAGTGACATTAGCAATTTTACAGGAAAGGTGAGAAATTTCTGCCACAATGCAGTTAGATGAGCCCATACAGGCCCACATACATACACATACGTTCTTTAATACTTTATACTAACTTAGTATTGGTAATTCTCCCTGGACTTTGATACTGCAGCCGAGTTAGACGAAAGTCTGGACACGATGTCTGCTTCCTGTTTGCTGCTACACATTGCTGGTGTGGCAAAATGGCTGACAAGAGAGAAGAAAGTCTTTTAAGTGTTCTGACAAGAACACTCTGCCAAGAAGATCCCAGAAGCACAGCTAAGTATTTTTTCTCCCAAGCTTCACAGCTTAAAGTACCAAAGGGTTCACCGCTGTTACCCTTCTTATTCAAAACCCATATGAAACCACTAGAGGATATTGTGAAGTGGCACAGGCTACAATGTCATCAATATCCTGATGACACCGAGCTCTATGTCTCCTTTTCATTGAAGCCATATGTTCCAGCTTCCTTCTGTCTAACAGAGATAAGACGTGGATGAAAGCCAGTTGGCTGAGACTTTCTCTAGATAAGATGAAGGTAGTGTATGGATTTGGCAAGGGAAAAGTGTTTTGAGTTGACAAAAATCTGCTTTCAAAGTTGAAGGAGATTCCCATTGTTAAAATGCACAAGGGATTTGTTGCCTCCTACCTCATCCTGGAGTCCCAGATATAAAAGTGATTGAATTCCATTTGTCTCTTCCTAGACTTTGCTTGTTAGGTTCTCACTGGGTTTCATCTGACCAGTCTGTTGTTGACCAGGCTCACAAGGTCAACACAGGCCCTACCATGTCTTTGTTATTACTTTCCAATGTTGTCTAGCCTATTCTCAAGGATGTCTGGTGACAAAGATTGTACCCCTTCCTGATCTACTGCAGCATGCCACCAGATTCCTAACAGAATACCAAGTACTTCTTAATGATTAACTGATACCTTTCTTACTGCAACTGAAGTCTATTTGTACCTGCTTGCCCCCAGGAACATAAGAAAGGATTATTTTCCTTTTCTTTGGAGCATTGTCTCCCATATAGTTGAAAACCTATATTATGTTCTTTAAGATGCCTCTTGTTTAGGTTGGACAACCTCAGATCATTCAATCTTTCCTCACAGATAAATGCGCTTTTTTTTTGTTGTTTGTTTTGTTTATTTTTAGACCTCTGACAATTTTTTTTGCTCTCCTCTCCAGCTGGACTGTATTTCCCATAAGTCCCATAAGGAGGTCACAGTAAATCAAGTGACTTTTTAAGCTTCTATTAGATATAGGTAGGCAGCAGCACTGTTTCTGCTCCAGGCCCTTCTGGCATATTTACTGGGTGGAGGATCTTTGCTTGTTATCTCTTCTGCAATATGATAGTATGCAGCTTAGCTGCACTCAGCCCCCTGGAGACACACAGGTCAATGCAAACACAATAAATTCTACACTCATTTTCCAAATTCACTGCAACACTTTGGGTAACATCAGGCTGGTCTAAGATGTCCATCCTCATTGGCCTGCAAGTTGGAGCTCTACTCTTAATTGTTGAGCCTCCCCCTGTTTCTTTGACCTCAGTCCCACCTTTAAGTGGAACCCTTCTGCTATAAGGCATTTTGTTGTAATCCCTTCTTGTGTCCAAAGCTGCTGATTTTCCAAAAGCTCAAGTCTTTATTGCTCCTTTTAAAGCCTCTCCTTAGTCCTTGCAGAATTTTGACTCTATACTCCCCTCCCCTGCCCTCCCTGCAATGGAGAAGCAGTGGGAATTAATTTTCTCAGCCCATTTGGTCATCAAAGTTGATCATCTGCCACTGTACCTTGACTGGCTGGCATGAGACATGGCCCTGCCAGTTCTCCAGTGCCTTTCCTGGAGCCCAGCTAGAAGCCATGAACTGGATGTAGACACAAGTATCCACCAGCCATCACAAGACCACCCTCAATCATGTTGTGCTGGTGAGGGAAACGGGTTTACCTCCTTCAGAAGTAGACTTCATAATTTGCATATGTCTCTTGTTTTTTATTTCCACAGTGCCACTCTGTCACTACAGGACTATTCTGAGAGCACAGAGGGAGCCTTCTTGGAAGCTTTGACTAATACAGGATAAGGCTGCTTGCTCTATTGCTGGGAGAGAAGAATAAATCTGAAAGGACAAATTACATGTGTGCTCCATACGTTGCATAAGCTGCCAAAAGCATGCTGGCCTGAGTACATTGATGCCTGGCTTTCTTCAGGAAAAGTGAATCAGGGGCATATTCTGTAACTTGGGCAAAGTAGCTCTGCAGGCAGAGCACTGCATCTCTTGGTAAGGCTCACCACCCTGTCCAACAAAAACAAGGGACTGTGAGAGTCAGAAACTCTTTGGCAAAGAAGTAAAAGGAAGATTATATTAAATGAAATTTATACAAGAACAAGGAGGATGACCAAACACGAGCCATACTGGTCACTTCTTAATTACTCTATCTGCTAAAGAGACAGGCAGCACTTACGTAAATGACACAGCCTTCACGTAGCACAAAGAAGTTACTGTTCTTCCTCCCTCTCCTTTAGTGAAATTTATGATTCTGCAATTTATTAAAACCTTCTCTCACATGTGGAAATAAGAAAAAAACCCAGTAATCTCTAAGACACCCTCAAGAGGAGCACAAGAGGCAGCCAGCTGATGCAAACAGCATGCCAGGGTTTCAGGCAGGAAGTAGGAGTATTAAAAAGGGGAAGCAGATACTTTAGGAAAATCCCTGATAGTGTTGGTGTTCAGGTTAGGCTGCCCGGGGAGAGAACTAACGTGTTCACAAATCATTACTGGGGATTTTTGGTGACTGAAGTGTCATTCATGAAGCAGTTACCCAGATATGTAGTGTGAACAGCCAAGATCTCATGGCTTTCTGATGAAAGGGGAATGCTGTGGGGCCTTCATGTTTCATGCCTTGGAATTACAAGCTGTGCAGTGACCATCTTAGTACTTAACATATAAATGCATTTAGTATAAACAACAGCCCTGAAGAACTGCAAGTTTTATTGTCTGCACATCTGAGCCTTTTTTGGCGGTTTAGGAAAAAAGCATGTAAATATGCAGACCCTGAGGTTTCCGCAGAAACCTCTGGTTAAAAAAGAAATGACAACAGAGTTACACTCAAGGGGAAAGGGCAGTATGGCTAAGTGCAAAGAACAGCTGTGGTATATGTAATGTTACAGTTATTTTTCTGTACTTCCTCTAGGATGAACCAAAGATCTTGTTTTGCTGGACGCTGAATGCCCTGAAGTCCCATTATATGTCTCAGGAAAGGACCTTAATGGTTTTATTGGGACCTGTATCTACACACATAACATGGCCTTTGAAGATGAAAGGACTTTTTTTTTTTATCCCTGCTTCCATTTGTTGCCTCTTGGTTGACATGTTCCTATATGGACACTCAATCCCCAGATATCTGTTGCCTAATCAGGGACATCAATAACATGCTCAATGGGAAAACTCTGGAACATCTATGAAAGTCTGAAGTGTGAGGAATAGATCTCAGATGATGCAGATGCGGTCATTGCTGTATGATCAGATAAGCAACATTGCAAGTTCATTTTTGTATGCTAAATAAAATAAAAATGTCAATATTTACACATAACCTTCAAGGCTCTTACATTTGCGGCTCTTTAGTATTCAGTGCAGGCCACATTTTCTTTAGTCCGTTACCAACAGCTTGGAAATTTAGTTAGAGGATGCAACCCAAATGTTCCTCCAAATGTTGTTTCCAAATGGTCATCTTGAAAAATGCTGTTTAAAAGGATGAAACCTTTATGTGAAGATATAAGAGCCCATGCACAGAGCAATATAAACTGCAGGGAAATCATCTGAAGATTAAAACCACTAATGATAAAGATATTACTGTTAGGCATAGTTTAATTTGTTGGTAACTAAATCACTAGAGGCTTTTTGCAGGCTGCTTGGAACCTGACTATTGTGTACTGCACATTCAACCTCTAAGTGTACAGTGACACAAACAAATAAAAGCCATCATAACAGTTGAAATGTAGTTAGCAACACAATTGAGAACATCTGTATTGTAAGCAGAAATAAATTAGAAATACTGAAGTGTTTTGTAGCTGTGAAACCAAGGGATAAAAAAATAACCTACAGCACCTGGATTAAGCAGTTATAAATAATGTATAAAGGAAAAATCTCATTACCCCCTGTGTAAACTCCCCCCCAATGAAATATATTTTATGAATGTTGCATCACAGTAATAAATGGAGCATTTGTTTTCCCCATAAACTTTCCATTTCATGACTATAAGATAGTTTGAATTTGGAAATAATGGCCAGCGAACGTACTGTTTGCAGGATTAGTTTCCCTCAACAAGCAGCTTTGAACTGACCTTCAGATTTTTAGGCTAAAGAGCAGAGACTTACACAGGCTTAGCAGAACTCATCTTTGTGCCTACAAAGCTGTGGCAGCGTTGTACTCTACTTGCAACAGAACCATACTATGTAAACAAATCCAATAACACCACCAGAGAGTAGTTAAACTCTGAGCCTTGAATGGTATAATTGCCTGATATCATGGAAGATTTTATGAGATTATATTAGATAAAGATGATATATGAAAGTGGAATGTTTTCCCTGTGTTAAAAGCCAGGTCTTACAGCAGAGTGCTGCACACTGCAGGATACACAGTTTCTATTTACCTTAAAAAGAGCAAGTGCTGTGCTGTGGAAAAAAACAGAATGCTTCCTTTCAAGTTTCCAGTTTTTCTTTACAAATATCCACAGTTTTGTGCAAAAATGCCAGGACCGACTCCTCTCTTGTGTTAGCTTTACACTGTCAGCTTTGCTGAAGTACTCAACAGAGTAATTCCAGATTTAGGCAGCCTGTTACTGTCAAATTGCACCATTGGCTTTTCTGTTGAAGATACCTTGATTTCCCCCGTACGAAAAGGGGTCAGCTTCCTAATGATCCAGGGCAGCAATCACTGATCCCCTTGGGGAGGTTCTCTGAATGGTCTGTACACCCGATACGCAATTGCCAAGCCCCAGTGTGGTGAGACAAGGGTGACAACGGGAATGGGAGGCTACAAAGGAAGTCAGCATCTAGAGTCAAATTGAAACCTAACAGATTAGAAATTAAAAGGGTAAGAACTTCCCACTGCCTGAGAGAGATAAAATGTCACTAACATAAAAACATTATAAAGTTAGGTTTGAGTCTGGAGAGCTTTCCCTTCATGATTAATGATTGGGTTCAACCAGGATGGGAAGGGAAAAGCAAAGTTCCTCTTGAACTAGCTTAAAAATGCCACAGCTAAAAAAAAAATAGGAACATCAATTTAAAAAAAAAACCAACAAAGCAACACAACAAAAAACCCTCTACTGAAATGTAAAGGTCAGGAAAGATTTGGGTGTTTTTAAATGTTGTCTTGAAGAAATTTCATAAAGGTTAAGATGTCATGTAGTTTCAGAGTTATGGGCACTGGAGGGGGGTCCTTGAGTGCCAGCTATTCCTCGGGCCACTCGGTGACTGTGAGCTGCAATGACAGTGGACAGCGGGAGGCTGACAGATCAGAAGCTATCACTGTGCCACTGGGGAAAACCCGTGTCTTGCTCCCCAAAGGATGAAGAGCTGTGCAAATATTTCAGCATCTGAGATTCAGGCAGTCGATAAAAGACAAAAAGACACTTCGTATGTTAAATAACATACGAAGGTCTAATTTCAATTTCCCAGAGCAAACATACTCAGTGTTCAGGCTCTTCAACTCAGTCCATTCTGCTCAGGAGGATCAGGAGGCATGGCAGGGATGTTACTCAGAGCCTGAGGAGCTCCTGGTGGCAGCCTCCAGTGCAAAGTGCAACAGCTCTGAGAAACTCATACTTCCTGATCCCTGAGGGCACACGGTCAGTCAGGGCAGAACAGGAGCTGTAACACTGTTTTTTTTAGGTCTTACAGATGAGACCAGGAAAGCCAACACGACTGTAGAAGGGTTTGGAGGGCAAGTTTTCCTTCACCTGTGCTCTGCTATATCCACTTGGCAGTTGTTCAGCTAGCTCCCTCCTCCTGTGGGCTCTCGCACCCTGCTCCCCTCTAGCACTGACCTGGCCCTCCTCCCTTACCCATCTCATTCTCCAGTTCCCCCTCTCCCCTCTGGTACTTGGTTCCCTCAAACAGGTATGGATTAGAGTCACTGAAATAAAAACAGACTTTGTGGCTTTTTTTTTATTTTGTGACTTTCAGGATTGAATCTGTATCCCTGGAGCAAGAACTATCTTTCTCTGTTTCAAACATTCCCCTCCATCTCTTCCCTTTAGATCCAGTTTACCTTACTTTCTGCTTTTGGCATGCTGGCTACCCAAGTGATTCTGCATATTCTTTCAGAGCAGCTTGGGGAGGGACAGGCCAGTGACTTCTGCCCAGGGACTGCTACCCAAAGCTCCTACACAGGGACCGTGGATGTGGGGAAAGCAGAGGACTCATCACTGTCTCTCCAAATGAAATCTATTTCAACATGACATGAATTCCCCTCATAGATAAAAGATGAACTAGAAAAAGGTGAACTATTTGCTTTTAATGATGAAACAAATTCTACTGAGAGATCATGAAACAACCGAGAGAGAAGAAAACCATAGAAAACCTGTACCTGTTTTGGACAAATGCTACAAGGAGGGTGAAATTCTGCAAATGTCAGTTATTTCATGGACAGAAGTAAAAGACTGGTGTGATCAAAATACGATCAAAGGCCTTTTTCGTTACAAATAGGTGGTACTTTTCTAACTGGAGAGCTAATATATAAAATGATCTTATATTAGCCTTCAACTTCCTTTCCCTTCTTCTCCTTTTGCTCATTTTCCTATGTTTCTTATGTTTCCTTCGCTATATTCGTCTGTTGCACACCGCAGGCTCCCCGTGACAGCTACCATGAAGCCAGATCCTCAGCCCTCTCTGCAGCTTTGCACTGCTCAAGAGAAGAACAGAAGCAAAACCAGGTCTCTTGCCCTGAGTTCTTGGGTTGTGAGTCCTTGCTCAAGAATCTCTTGATTTTGTGAGGAAAGTGAGCCTTTCCTCACTCAGATACTATGTGCAGCAGAGGATACTTACCCATCTGACTGTTTGCCTTTTTCACTCTCTGAAGAGTGTCAGGCAAAATGATGGTGCTGTATATGGTGACTAAAATAAAAAAAAAACAAGTACAGCACCAAAACTTCCCACAGTGTCGTGTTTCTCTTTCCTTAGTTTACATAACTGCCTGGTTCCTCAAAAACATCCTTCAGAAGTTGCTATTTTTTTCTGCCAGTCTAATATATAGAATTTTTTTCTCTGAAAACTGAAATGCTCTGCTTTTGGTAAAACAAGATATTTGCCTGGCAAGTTTTAGAAACAGCAGCAATGCAATAAACTATAACTATCCTTTATAGAAAATAAATGCATCGTTATAATTCTTGGAGAAAACTGAAAAATGGCATCATCAAAATGATTTCTCACCCAGTGAACAAAGACATTTTTGTTTTGTGCACTGTCCACTGTGTACATCTGGGTGGTAAAAGGCAAATAACCCTAGCTCATATGCACCGGCAAAGTAGCTCACAACATCACCTCCGCTTGTCCTCAGCCTTTAAGCACACCCGGAGCATCCCTGGAGCTTCCTGGCCGCTGGCTCACATAAGTCTAGTTTTATTTGTAGTTTCTCCCAATAAAGAAAAGGTATTTGAACACATTTTTTCCTCTCTATTACTCTTTTACAGATGTAAATGCATGTGTATGTATGCACCCACATACAGAACATTCACCTCTGCCTTATTCTGGAGGTTAGTGTCAAAATGACATTGAAACACATTATTAGGGCACATTTTTCTACCTGAAACTGGCTAGAATTTTCCCCATAACTGCACTCTAGATTTTAATTAAATAATACCAGTTGTGTCTTATTTAACTAAGCCAGCATACTTTTCTTGCATTTGGGTATGTTAATTTCATTTATTTACTTATGTTTAATGAACAGGTTTGCATTTTGACCTGTAAATCTATAAAGCTAAGAAAACCTTCAAGTCAGTGTAACATTACATAGTCATAGGCAGAGGTGTTTTGCTTTTTTTTTTTTTTTTTGCCAGTGCAAATCTTGGCAGCACTTTTAGCAGACTTAATTTAAGCCAAACTTGTCCCTGGAAAACAAATACAGGGGTTGTCAAACTCCTTGTGCCTTTGGCTCTCCGATTTATGCTGCAAACCTACAGGTAACAAGCTGAAGGCGACCTTCCTATGCATGTTCCCATTACACCACAGAAAGCAATTAGCCTCTGGAGTCCCTGCCTCTGTTGATGATACTAGCTAATCAAAGAGGGGTTTTAGGGAAATTGAATGCCTACAGTGTTTGGGTACAGGGGTAAATAACAAGTTGTAATGGATCCCCCACTGACTCAGAAGCTCAACATCTGCAAAACACTCTATATGGGAGCCCAAATAAAGGTGCATTATCATCTTTAATATCTGTGAATGAGACCTGGGAAAGGTCTTGTTAAAGTGAAAGACAAAGGGAAACGGAGCAACTCCTTCCTTCTGGTTGATACTATTATATCTGGTAGATAGTCTGGTTTTACTTCATGCCTTTTCCCTGGGAAACATAAGTTTTGATACCTTTGCCTCTTAAGAACTACTGGTGAGCAATGAAAAAGCCCAGAGAGTAGCAGCAGGCCAACAGAATTATTGCTTTAAGGGAATTAGAACTCCCCTCGTCCTTAATCCAGTGAAGACCTTGCTCCTTAAGAGGAGAGTCTCACAGTGCTGTTGACACGGCAGCCTGCAGAGGTTTGGAACATACCCCCATGAGCTACACCTCTTCTGTATATATCTGTGTACCACCAACAACCATCAAGTCAGATGAGATCTATGCTATGAGAAGGAAATGGCACCTGTAAAAGAAACTTAAGAGGGAACACATCTAGAAAGCTGTACGAGTTGGTGGGACTAGCCCAGCTGTGCACTTGGACCATTTACAAGAAGGCAGGGTGTGCTTCCTACAAAACTTTTATTACTGCCTTGTCCTTGGAGGTGGCAAACAAATTCTCTGCCATAATTATAATTTACACCACTATAGGAATAAATGGAGCATGCAGAGTGTGCATTCAGAACTTGCAAGGTAGAAACAGACCCCTTGTTGGGTTGGGTGGAGGTGATGGAGACCAGAAGTGACTACATACCAACCGGTACCTGCAAAAGCAGCCATACCTAAGTCTGTAACTTTAAGACAAATAAAATGCACATATTTGCATCCACAGGGAAGAACTGTGCCATTTCTGAAAGAGCTGTGAAGATGTTCTCAGCCATTGCACAATTTGTCTCCATGATACTCTGCTTCCAGTGTCGTGTACAGTACATCCTATCTGTCATGAAAGTCAGCCTCAGCGGCTGCTTGACATGGCCCTAATCAAGACAGATACAAACCCCAGTAACAAAGGTATTGCTGTCCCCAAAGCAAAGCTGACACAATTGGCTGATATGTTTATTTAAATGGTTCATATCTATCCTGTTAACACATTCCAAATCAAAGTCCGTGATGTTTATTTTAAAGTGAATTTTGGTCTCCCACTCTCCTTTGTTTATGAATGTCTGTGTTTCTGACAGCTGACAAAGGGCATGCTGAAGATTTACATTATCCACAGATGTTTGTGTGGTGCAGTGAGACTTTCCCCACATAATTTTGCTTTGTGTGCCTCAGCCATAGGGAAAATTCCCCGCTGAGCAGCCCCAGTGAGAGCTGAGGCGCACGGTGAGGACCGCTTGCCTTGCCCTACTGTTTTTCCTTCCACTGTGGGGAATTTGCTGTACGTCAAAGCCTAGCAAAAGCAACCCTAGGAGAACCTGAAGTCCTTCCTTAGGTGGAGTACATGAGGACAGGGGTGGTACTGGCTTCAGGGTGCTTCACACCCAGCCTAGCTGTATAGTTTCTATGTCCTTTAACTCTGACACCAGGCAGGATGGTTGCACGGCTTTTGGCAGAGGTAAAATTTGCTGTACCTCTGAAGAGTCAGCCTCTATCTATTAGTAGATACTCCTGCTTTTGCAAGTCCAAATCCTATCTCCTATGGCAGGATACTGTCTTGCACACCAACTAGAATGGAGCAAGGACAGATAGAACAGTCCCTGAACTGAAATACCCAGAATCTTTGCCACCAGATCAAAAAGATTTATCATTTTTGGCCATTGTCGGTCAATAGGCTTCACAATTTCCCAGCAGTGGCATGACATGGACATCTATATTGCTCAAGAACTTCACATTTTTCCTTTATTGTTAGAAACTCGTCGCTCAAAACCCTTGTGAGATGGCTAAGGCAGCAACACCCTCTGTTTCAGCTGCATACGTGCCAAGAAGGAAAGCTACCCATTTGCAATGCTTATACATCATGTCATATCACCCTTTAGTTTACAGAAATCCTCACTAATACTATCAACATCAGGGTGGAGAAATAGGTAAGTGAGCAACCTGCAGGTGAGAACCGCACTGGAAGAGTCCTGGTGGAATTCTTGACCATTCCCAAGCACCCACTGCTAAAATATACTTGAGTAAGTGTCATGTGCTTTAGTAACTTCCAGCCCTTGGTAAAAACCAGCCATAATCTTTGCTTTTACTCTGCAAAATGTTCACTTATAGATCTAATAAACAGTAGCATCAGACAAAGAGACACTTGGTGCTTGGTTAGTCATATGACCTGACAAAAGGTAAGAAAAAATGGAAAGACCCCCCCAAAAAAGCCCCAAGGAGAACAAAAGAAATATGCCAAGAGAAAATATGACACACACACTTTATACATGTTTAATTTCTGTTGTTTTGGTTGGAAAACAGCTGCAGGTGTCCTCTAATTATATCACCATTTTCACAAATATCAACTGTCATATTTAATTTGTTACATTTACCATCCAGCCTCCTCAAACAGCACACTCCTTTCATTACGCATTTAGTGCCAGAGTTTCTAACATTCAAGCTAACTTTCAAGCTAGTCAATTAATGCATTATTTACAAGTGAAATGTTATTAAAAACAGATTCTTAATTTACTAATGATTTAGTAGACCCCAGGCAATATTCCAATTTGTTTTTATTGAAATTGGAAGAACACTTAGAACAAAGGGGAAAGTAATGTCAAGGATATTTTGGCCTATTCATCTGTGCTGCTCTTTCTGTGGTATTATGGCTACCCCTACATACTCCCTCCCTGTTTTATATTGTATTTTTAATACATAACCTAACCAGTTGCAGCATGATTGAGGGGAAAAGTCTATGAAAAATGAAAAACAGCACAAACACTATTGTGAGTTTTGTTTTTAAAAAGCACCAGGCAGTCTGGAATGACTCAATACACATGTTCACTATACAATACAGCATATTTTGATTTACAGCCCTGTTCTAGCAGCACAGCAGGTTAAGAAGGTTAGAAGTCAAGGGAAATTAAATGTTATTAGCATTCCACCATTGTTGTGCCATACAAAAGTGAGTATGTAACTTTTCAAATGCATTTTTAAACTCAAATTTGTTTCTGAAGCTTTTAGCTTGTCAGAAACTTTTACAAGCACGTGTGCACTTCCTAGTCCTTCCCAGTTTTTGCTCCTTTTCCTCTCCTATCTGTGCCTGCTCAGGATGTTCATTAAAGAATAATCCTACTCCTACCTTCTCTCTTTGCAAAACCACCTCTACCTACAATAAAGCTGTTGTCATTAAAATGTTGACATTCACTGTTTAGGGCCACTTAATACAGGAAATATCTGTGATTCAGTGGCAGTACTAACCAGTCACAAGTGCTAAGCATCAGTGTTTGAACAGTGACCGAGATAGCTTCAAGATACTTATTTCTTTGTGTTTCTTTTCATGTGGGAAAAAATGAAACCAAAGCAGGAATTCATGAACAGGTGTGTGTTTTACTCCCACAGGGTGGCTTACCAACCACAGATATGCCCAAACCACGCAGTTTCAGTTTGGCTTTAAGGGCAAGGTGGGGACGCTTGGTTCGAGACTCTGGCACTCACACGTATGTGAATGTCTAGCTCAGACCTAGCTGTGGACATTTTCACTGGGAGATCTGCAAGTGGGTAAGGAGGCTGGTGCAGGGAATGTCTAATTTAGGCAGAGTAGCTCCAGCAATTTTGGTTAGGCTAAAGGGTGTTTTCAGAGATCAGACAGGGCCCCAGGTCTTGTTGTTTCTACCCACATAAAGCCTGCATCAGAAGAAATTTCTAATCCGTGGGCAAAATGTTACCACACCTAGCTAAAGAAGAGCCAACATAGATAGGTCTACACTGCTACTACCCTCCCTTAAAGCAGCAGAAGAGGCAAAGCCGAAGCCTCTCTGTGCCTCACACTGTAATCTGTAAAATAGGGGAAACATTGCTGCTTCACCTCCCAAAGCCAGCACAAAGATGATTTCAGTAACTATTTGTGAAGATGTCCTTTATGATGGCAACAGGACTCATGATCAAGCAGATGGTTCTGTACATTTCCCTACCAGCCCCTGGTGTATTTGGAAGAACCCCTGTTAGGTTGGGGTGTGAAGTCAGATGTACCAGGCTGACCATGAAACGACCTTTTACTGACAGTGTCACAAGAGCTGCAGTCCCTGCCCCATCACCAAGCACCCTGGTCCTTATAGGCTACTGGGTGCCCAACACAGCATCAACATCAATGCACTGAGGGCCAGGTTGGCCGTGCATGGCCCTCCTGTGTTCCTTGTGGCCAAGCCTTCTGCTGCCCTGAGGTTCAAGCCTCTGATCACCTGAGCGTCACTCTTTGGTGAAGGATCCTGCAAAGCTACAACCATTACCAGACCTTTGACCTTTGTCTACCTCACCAATAGCTGCTGACAGCTGATGTTGACCCAACCCACCTCCAGGGACTGGTTCAGAGGAGGGAGAAGTGCCTCCTGCCAGCATCAACACAGCTAGCTTAGGTGGAGGTGGTTGGGCTCTGGATTTACAAGTCCCTCCTCTCATTTCTGCTGATGAGCTGTTGTGCCAGATCATTGCAAAAGAAATCATCAAAAAGTTTCAGACTTTGCAAACTAATGCTGTGTTTATTCAACTTTCCAATCATTCCTCTCTACTATCTGTGTTTCACATACCGTGAAACTGCACTACGCTGTGCAATTGAATTAGTTGTACAGTGACTCAAAGGCATTAAACAATGACTTTGATATTTTAAGTACTGTCTAGAAGGGATTTTTAATTCCTTCCTCATAATGAAACAAACAACACAAGAAAAAAACCCCACAGTTACACAATCCTGAAACACTGATTTTTCTTTTCCATCCTAGGCAGACCCTTCTGACACAGCTGAACAAAAAATATCCTTAAAGCCTTCAGCTACTTTAGTAGCAGAATAAAAATAAAACAAGCAATTTTAATGCCACCCAGTAACACAAGAAATGTCTTTGTTACTATTCCATCTTCTAAGTCCACAGAAAGTACTAGAAAGGCAAATCCTCTGAGAACTTCCCAGACGCTGTCTATGGATAGATATGTCCATCCTCCTCCAGCTGCAGCTACATCTGCTGAAATGGCCACTACCCCAGATATGGGGCTGGTTAACAAAGCCCCTGTGTTTGAATTGTTCAGGGAAAAACCAATTCATTCTGATTGAGACAGGTTAGGGAGTGCCCCCAGAAACAGCTTAGGTGGCAGCTTGGAAGCAGATGATGGCTTTTGGCAAAAGAGTGGTGATGAGCTGCTGGAAGGAAGACAACCCCACTGCTTGCACATCTACAGCTGGAAGAAGATATGCACTGAACCTGAACCCCCTGCTTGCCCTCTCTGAAAAGAAGGGGAGAGGGAAAAGAGGAGATGGCTGTGCTTGTGCTCACTTGGTCAGCAGGATACCCAGGGAGGCACTGAAGCCAACAGGTGCTGGGTGGATCTTCTGCTGACTACTTGCCTGATATAGAAAGATATTATCATTAACAGACACACTAACAGTCAAATTCTTCCCTCTGCTCTTAAGTCATATGTAAACAATCCAAGATGCGATCCCACCAGAGGGAGGAATAAGTTAACACACTCACTCACTGAATAGGACCATGAAGAAGAAAGCAAGCTAGCCAAGGATCGAAGCCGTGGGAGATGGAATTAGCCAGGCCATGAGCCCAATTATGTAGCAGGAACTCTCCACTTGCTATACAGTCAGGAAGCCTTTCAGGCAACCAGAATCCCCACACAAATCTGCTGTGTAGACAAATCTCCCAACCCCACTACAAGGTGAGTCAATTCTTATAGAGGTGGTTTCTTTCCCCACCCTCAATATGGAAGGCAGGGGCACCTGTTGGTGATCTCCTAATCAGTTCCCACCCAAGGCTGGTCAGACCCTGGGTGAAAACCAATCAGGAGGGTCTTTCTTGCCTGGTTGTAGACATCATCCATATGCCAACCCTCATTCAGGGCTAGAGGTTTAACCCCAGCACTTCAGTGGACCATGGGGCTGAGGATGGCCCTAAAATGCCACCCTCACCTCATAGACAGCAAGGGGATCAGCTGCCACTATTGCCTGAGCTGCACCGAAGGAAAACTGGTTCTGCTACAGACAAAAGATTCTCCAGACTGTTGCTGGAGACTATGCTTGAAATGGAGGTGGAAGGAGGGCACAATTAGTGGAGAAATACTGTGAAACTACTGGCATTAGCTGCTAACCACACAGGGCCGGGCACCTGAGTGGTGACTCACTTCTGACAATAAATATATGAATAGTTGTTGAAAGCTTGTTTGACTTTTACAAAGGGATTTAAGCAAACGTTTGTTTGTTCATTAGTCTTGAGCAACACTTTTATGACAGGAGATTCATTAAGCCCTAACATATATCTGCAAGCAAGATATTTGGTTGTTTTACAGATTAAGACACAAAGCAATGGATGCTGTTTACACAGAACAGCCTTGAAATACCTGTAATGGAGTGAGATACAGTTATTAGACACTGGCACTGTGAATCTTCATTCTCTTGAAGGTTAGTTGGGATGCCATGTCTCTGAAGAGAAAGCCTTAAAGGGTCCATTTCTTTTGCTGCTTGCGTGCCTGCATCAACTTGCAGATTCCCTGGCTAGTTTTAAAAATCAGATGAATGAAATCTGCTTCACAAATTAAATTATACTGGTTGTCCCTGTTACAGCTGGTGCTGTAGAGAGCGTAGTACCACCGCTCACAAAATCCTCGGCACAGACAGCCCTGCTCTGGATTTGAAAAATGTCATTTGAGTAGGAAACCCCTTCCCCAAATATTCTGTGCTGACTGCACCTCAGCCACAACAGTTTTGTGTGTTAAAAGATTGCTATGGTATCAGATGGCATGGCCAAGAAACACACATCAGGCTCTGGAACACATCTGTGTGTGGGCAGCACCATCCTTACAGCCCTTTTGTGCTCACTGGAGCCTGGCCCAGCTGCCTGCTGGCCCGTGTCCCGCCGCCAGGTAGAGTGGCTGGTGGGCTGTGCTTGGGTCACTCGCTGAGCTCTGACTCAGGAGCTGCTATGGCAGCTGGAAATCAGAGAGACCCATCATGACTCTTTTGGTGGTTGCAGGAAGAGAGTGAGTCTGAAGTCATTAAGAAAGCCTCCCTCCTTTAGGGCTGCTCTGTATGATTTATGCTGTATAAGGTCTTCCAGGAAAAAATGAACTCGGATCTCTCTATGTTTTGTCTACAAAGCGGACCGGGAAGATGTGGTAACCAAATCCTCAGTGATGTCACACTGACTGCAGTGTAACTATCCTGATTTATACCTAACAAAATGGAACTGTTCTCAAGTGAACAAGTTATACTTTGCCTCCTCTCTCTGGGTACATTTTTTCCTGTGAGCAGTACTGCATAGTGTAATGTTAGATGTGATGAGGGTCAGCAATAACATGATCACAGATCTGAGGTCTCCAATTTATGCGTCTCTGTGTCTTCACCTCATCTCAGCAAATGATAACATAAAAGGTTACGACGTGCAAAGCAAAAAGCCTGAGTTGTTAACTTCCTGAACTTGAAAATATTACATTCCTAAAATTATTGCAAGTGCAACATACTTGACACCCTATACAGCTGAAACTAATGGAAAATGGCATGCAAACATTTCACAACATAGTGGCGTTATTATCGTAATAGCCTTATGCATGTATTTTGTATGACAATGAAACCTTCACATTACTTGACTTGGTATAATTCATGCCAGTATTTCAGGTGTATACTAGTGACACTGGAGGAAATTTTGTTTGGGGGGAAATGATGACCAGTATCTTTCAATATCCCTGTGTATCCATGGCTGTGAAGAAATGGGGTTTGTCACTGAAGACATTGAACATTGACCGACAATATCTTCTGTTTTTCTCTGTCTTTCCATATAGAAAACCTGTTCAAAATCAGCCCATCATGATCATATTCTCCTGCAATCCTGGGCAAAGCTGGTGTGGAAGAGAGATCTGACCACACTGTGTCCTGCTGACTTCACTACCATTAATACTCAAGGTGGCTACAAACTGTGTGGTGAGAAATTCCAAGAAGTTTCACAGAATAAAAATAATTGTCGGCATGGGAGAATTTCTAGGTGGTCTCAGTTAAATGCTCAATCTAGTGGTACATGCTGTGGAAGCACAGAAGAAACTTTTACTGAAAGCTGACAACATCAGTCAGGCGTGTTGCTTCCCTTCAGGGCTGTGTTACAAGGACTATCCATAATAGGCCATACCGACTTCAGAAGGCTTGGGACTGCAAATTCTTTTGTGGTTCTTTTGTGTTATAGCTGCTAGTGCTAATTTTATAGCTTAGAAAGCACAGAGAATGGTACGTTGTGCTCAAAAAGGAGGAAAAAAGGACCTCTCCCTTTTCCACACTTGAATACAACTGCAAAAACGTGCAAGCCTCAGAAAAATAAGCTATCCTGAAAAGAACTTCTGCTCATTAAAAAAATAACAACAACCTCTGCATTCCCTTTTCTACCTTCTCTTGCTTTTACTACATGCAGCTCCATGTCTCTCAACAGCTTCCTTTGAACCTCTAATTCCTCATTCTAAATTATATTCTCCCTGCCTCGAACTTTCTCTAGGCGTGAGCCCAAGGCAGGTTGTAGAGCTGAATAAACCTGAACTTGATAAACATGGATTTGCACTGAAATGTGTGGCACCGTCCACTTCCACGTTGCTCTTGCACATGTGACAGCCAACTCCATCACTCATTAAGCTGAACAAGAATTATTCTATGCCTTGAATGTTGCTGCTGTAGATATTCAATATCTGTGGCAGTCTATCCCCCAGCCTCTCCACGCTCAGCATTTAAACCCTATACAAACTTAGACATGAATTCTGTACAGAGGTGCAAGGTCTTAAGATACAAAAATCTGGAATTCATTCCTAGGCAGCACAGGATGGTAGGTGAGCTGACAACCACCTCATTGCTCTGTCACCAGGGAGAACTGGGGTTTGCTGTTTGGGAGAAACTGAAGTGGTATTAGGTGAAGACTGCAAGGAGAAGTTCCTGCTTCAGGAACAGGACCATACTGAATTTATTCTGCAGCCACAAGAAAAGAGGAGCAGAGTGGATATTAGGGAGAGCCTAAAACTTGGTAAAGAGGGCAAGTCAGAAAAATGCAGATGCTTTCCAGAAGGCAGAGGAGCCCAATTCATAGAGTATAGGTGAAGATCTCAAATTCTCCAAGTTTGAGAGTGTTTGGATGTCAGATGGTTGTCTAATCTCTGTTCCCTTTTTGACTCAAAATATATTGATGTTTCCTAAAAAGTAGTCCAGCTGGGCCCTGCTAGAAGCAGATTCTTAAATGTGTACTCTAAAAGCTGGAATGGCAATATTTAGAAACAGTTTGAGGAGGTGCAGGCATGTCTCAACAGAGAACGGAACAGGGTCTTAGTGAGCCTGAATCCTGTAAATAATTGTAGGAGGGCAAGCTATGAGATGGTCAGGCACTGTACCAAGTAAACTCTGCTACACCCACTTGCTTGTCATTTGCTTTGAAATGCAAGAAAAAAGGACTAATAGCTGAATAGAGGAACTCAATCACCCAAACAGGGGAGTGGCCTCTTCCACTGGACTGTCATTCTTTTTTTTTCTTTTTGGATTTGATGCCATTTAGCATTTAAAGAGGTGGCATTTGAGTGGAATCAGTTTCTCCAAATGCTGTACCTTATATATTGAGTACCAAAAAGTTATTTCAAGGACTATGTTGCTATGTGTTTGCAGAAACAGCAGTGCAGGGAGAAATGTCACCAATAAGTGCCTTTAGAAATAGAAAATATTTAGCTGTTGTGAGATTACTTCTCTTTTTCTGTTTTCATTGTTTAGAAACATATAAAATGACTGTAGTTTATACCTGCACTTTTGGTAGGTTGTGTGACTCACACTGTGATTACAGCAAAAAAAATCAAAGTGGGAAAATATACATAACCCATGGTTAGGATTAAATGTGGGTTGCAAATAATCAGTGTTTACAGCACATTTAACCTGGGTGCAGTACAGTTTGTTCAGATTTTATTTAAGGCTGAATATCCAGTGTTGTGTTTGGAGTAGTAAGTGCACCACTGACATCATCAAGGACAGGTCTCGCCTGCTGAATGCAAAACGGAGTTTTGCTGAGCTCAACAGTCTGGGAGTTCACAAAACAAGAAGCGTTTCTTGCCATAATTAAACTGCAGAAAGCATTTGCTTAAAAAAAAGTTTTAATTACAATTGGCATTTCCAATCCCAGTGCTGGAGGCAGTTGTCTTACTGAAAATTGATGTCCTTCATGGCACTGGCAATAGACAAACCCAGTGGAAAAGCCCGTAAACAAGTTTCTAGGCAAATTTAATATTGGCTTAACCACTGGAGAAAGCATTTTGGTTGTTACCCTATTATTAAAACAGGTTGGAAATGGATTCACACGCTCTTCTCTGCTGAGTTAATTGTCATATGGTTGGCATCACAGACAACATCATTTTTCAGCAACATGGCCACCTCCAGCACTAAGCACACAAACACCAATTGTATTTGAAAAGTGCTTTTCAGTTCCACTACCCATAAGAACATTTTGTAGTTTACTAGTGGTGAAAGACAATTCTTTTCTAAGAACAATAGAACTATTGGTCTGAGCAAAAGAAACAAAGCTGGGAACCAGCTTTTCAACTCCATTTGAATGGTCAAATAGACTGCTAAGTGCTTACTGCTAGGAAAACTTAGGCCTCGTTTGAAGGCTTGAATATTAGAAACAGCACATCAAAGAACCTGTACAGAGATGATGAGCACTTATACTGACTTGCCAGCTCCAAAAGTAGCAGATGAATGCTGTGGCTAAACTACGTGCTGCTCTGCTGCCCTCAGTTTCAGCCCCAGAGGCGGCTCCTGGCAGTCTCTGCTGGTACTCAGACACCAGAGGCAACAGGTCAGGCACTCGGGTTGCCAGCTATGAGTAAAACCTTTTCCGTAGCCCAAAGGCCTGAAAAAGGGTCTGAAAAAGAGACCTTGAGCTTATGACTATGCTCAGTATGCAACCAATACTAAAGTAAAGATTATTAGGTCTTTTGCAGTATCCAGCTGTGGCATTCCAGGTGCTGACCAGAATAAAGATGGGTGACAATTTTCATCTTTACATTTAAAGCTTTCATCTTTGTGCTAGAGATCTAATCAGTACTGAAGTGAGTAAGATGTAATGAAATACATTAGATACATACGCACCTGCTACAGCCTGAATGATAAATCAGATGGGATGAGGAGGTTTGGGGGCAGGAGGGTGCTCCCCAGTGCTCATGCTGGCTCCTGTCTCAGCCCTGAGCCCAGGCTGCGTCCAGTGAAGGATGAAGGACAGAGCCCAGCGTGTGCTGCTGGGGGAAGAAGGGCAGAGAGGACTGGCAGATCCTTAATGGCACCTCCACAAGTTCCCCATCACAACTTTTGTTGGGCTATTATTTGATCTTTGCCTATCAATTGAAAGAAAAAAAAAAAAAAAGAGAGAATTTGAGTAAAATTATTATTGTCTTTTACACCAACTACTGGGCCAAGGGCAAAGTAGCATGTTTTTGGCCCCACCCTTTGGGTGTAACATAAAACATGGAGTATAAATATATAACACATGGACTATTTTACATTTTAAACAAATTTGATAAAATGGTGCTCTTACAAATTAAGAAGCAACATCTGTACTGATTGTAATTCCTGCAGAGCACATGTCCAGATGAGACACATGTGGAGTTTTATCCAGTCTGGCAATGGAACCGGTGGTACCTGCGGTACCCGGCCAGTAACTGCTGAGCGGTCAGATAATGCGATGGATTAGCAGTTCTTAGAAGAGGTTTGGCTAAACAAATGTGAATGGCAAAAAGACACAAGGCAACGTGATCAGCCCACAGACATGATCTCCGAGACAAACAAATAAATTACTCATGGCCCAGTTGTAATCTCACTACTGATCTCAGATGGATTTGGACCAGCACTGTAGCCTAAAACTGACCTACTTTAGGAGAGAATCAGAGAGATGAGGCCTCTATGTCCTGTTACCAGCCCCTTGGAACAACAGTATTCCTTTTTCATGTTTTTTATATGTTTAAAGAAGTGCAGTGCCTAGAGCCTAGTATACAGAAACAGTTCTACAGTAGCAGGCCAGAGAGCGTGTTTGATAGAGAAAAAATAACATAGGGATGCAGGTTTCACTTGTGGGTTTCTGAGGTTCACTATAAACTGCAATAAGGAAAAAATATCTGAAAACCAGTTTAGGTTACACCCTCAGATGATGCAAGCAGGTAAAAGATTATTGTTGCTCCAGCTCGTCATTTGAAGACAATCTCTTCCACATGTTCAGAGTTCTGATATTAGCCCAGTGTTAAACACCCTCACTTACACACTTCTCCACATCATTTTTGGGTTTGCTACAAACACTATGGTTTCTGCCCAGAATTTCTACCAGGAATTTCTACAGAGTGGCTGATCTGGACCTGGGATGGCTTCTAGTTACATTCATTTGAACTTCATTGTTCAAATGAATCCTGCAAATTGCTGGTGGAGGCGGTTCTGCTGCCAGGGGACTGCTTTGCTGCATTGCAAGAGTCATGGTTCCTCTGCCTTGACACTCGGAGACAATTTATACTGTCTGTTTCACCCTTGGAAAGACACACAGATGTTCTGCATGATACCCCATATTGGTTTTATGATAAATGGATATCATGGTTGTGCTACAATAAATTATATACAGCTTCAAAGGACAGGAGAGCTTCTGTAAGGTGCACCTACCACTCACCTCTTCTAACTTTTCTTAATCTTCTCTTTTGTTTTAGTTTTGATTTATCTTTTTTTTTTTTTTTTTTTTTTGTCCTGGCTCACTCTGTGATCTCATCCTTCCATAGCTCTAGGATCTCTTCTTTGCTTGTTTTGTAGGTAATTTATTGCAATCTTTATACTTGAAAATATGCAAAAGCAGCTTTTAGGCCTCTGGGTGACTCTTCACTGTGACTTCAGGAGTCACAGTGTCCATAAACATATCACATGTCCATAAACAAGGCACAAATGCTTTTTTGGGAGCTCTGACAGCTTTTCACTTAGGGACACGTGATGACAGCTCAAAGGGAAAGCAACAGAAAAACATGCAGCAATCCCATGGGAAGAGCCCATTCACCAGGCTCTGAACCAAAAAGTCCGGCACAGTCTGGCTCATGAAGAAGCACAACAAGGAATAAACCCGACAGTAACTTTAAACTCCTCCTCTTTACTGAGGAAAGCCAGAAGGCGGAATAACGACTTTTTTTTTTCAAGCAGAACATGCAGCTCATTGCATTAAGGAATGTAAATCCATTATCAAAATCAACCAATAAGCATGCTTTCCCAAAGGATGTAGGTGCCCTACAGAACTAGGCAAAGTCTGATATGGACAAAACAGAGCCCCTTTACTCCTCCCAGAGGTGGTCTGTGGCAGCAGGCAGGGTGGGGCCCTGCGTTGGCCAGAAAAAAAACCAACCCTATTCCTTCTCCTGGTCCACGATGAACTGTGCCAACTTTGGGAGCCCCTTGCACTGCCTGCACTGAGCAGAGTAATTACTGTTCACGAGACAACCTATGCCATGATCTCTGAGATACACACTCTGCTCAGAAAGGGGATCTGTTGTGGTCTGCAAGCTCCCCTGACACTGCCACACTGCCTGTGGTACAGCACATGGAAGGTGCTGAGTTTGTCATTCCCATCTAGGATCAGAAGTGCCCTCAAAGTCTGCTAAAAGCAAATGAAGAGCTGGCAGAGCCTGGGGAGAGTGAAAGTTTATATGAATCACATCTTTATTTGTGAGAAGTTTGAGGAAGAACATGATGTCAGGTTAAAACACGTTCGGAAAGGAATGTAGCTTGCAGAACTAAACTGAAATTAATGTGAGCCTCTACAAACCCTGCTGCAGTTCTTGGCTCCTGTGACTGGAAAAGGGGAGTAAGGACAGTTCTAGAAATACAAAACTGTAGTTTGAATGCTGCCAACTAACATTGTGGTGCACGTATGAGAGAAATAGAAGGGATGAATATTCAGAACTCTAAGAAACTCTTGTTAACACTTTTACTGCATATTTATACTTTTTTTTTTTTTCAAACTACATCCAGACACAAGATTCTCATACTGTTATTAATAACCAGTAATGATCCAAATATGAGCCATCCTACTGAATACGTTCCACTGAATTTTTCTGGCATGTCACAGCACAGGAAAGGTCCTATAGCTGCTTTCACCTTATCTACTGGTAACTAAGAATACTTGCTGCCGATTTGTGGATTGCTTTTTTTCCCCCAAATAGCTGCAGAGAGAAAGAGAGAAGACGCTGGGGGAAGCTTCAGATAGACTTCTATAAAGAAGAGAGAAAAAGAGAGGGAGGAAGAGTTTTCTCTTCATGAGAGATACTATAGATTCTCATTCCAATAAAGATTTTTGTTCAAGGATAAAAGGAAGCAACTCCCAGATACTATACTGGCATCACCTTACACATGTACAGGACAGTGTGCATTTAGTCTTCTTCAGCGAAAAGAAGCTGGGAAAGGCACGTGAAGCAGTTGCTTTTCCTATCTTCCATCAATAAATTGCAAAGCAAAATCCAGGTGACAAAATACCAGCCCAGTTATCTCTTCTACAGAATACTATTTGATTAAGTAAAAGCTTGTGCTTGCTTCTAAAGAAAGAATTAAAACTGCAAAATGCTGGTTTAGAATGCCTTGCATGAAGCTATGGGAGTGCGCCTTGCCTAAATTTGTCCACATTAAACTTTGAAAAGGCTGATGTGGGAAAGATCCATAGAAAGAAGAGACTGTGTTTCATTTTGCCCATAAATGGAACTGGATGCGTGGCACTGGATTATGTGGAATGTGCATGGGATCCTGCTTACACAGCCTGTGAACAAACCCCAAATGTTTGCAGGCGCAGTTGAAAGTGAGCTCTGCTCAGAGTGGATGTTTCTCTTCTTTATGTACTGTTACAGGAATGTCAATCATATTAGTAACTTTACATCGCAGCAGACTGGTACTGCATTAAAACTTTTCTGCCATGGAGAACAGTGCTAGGATAAGATGATGTGCAGGAGACCTCTCAGAAAAGCATCACTTATTCCCTAGCCATCTTTTTTTTTTTTTTTTACAGGTAGGATCACTGAACTTATCATGTGGTAGTAGCAGTATGGCACATTAACAAGAACATTCATAATGCAGAAAACCTCACGCTGCTGAACACTGACGTTACTCGTCTGAAAGGATCTGTTCCCAGAAAATTATAGTTAACTTTCCATTTACAGAGAACAGTCTGTCTAATTTTTCAGGGTCCTTGGATTCAATTCTGACTTTGCTTAGATTAGCTTTGCCTGTTTGATCTCAATCCCAGTATACACCAATATTTCTGAAAGGCTCATTCTCTCTTGCTTGCATTATAGTTCAGCGCAGTAGGTGATTTAAACTTCTTCTGATTTGATATAGATATGACTTAGCAGATGTGGCAACATGCTGTGCTCCCTTTCTTAGACCTGCACTGTTGTTTCTCCTAAAGCACATGTACAACAGGACCATCTAAATCATTAGTTTTTATTATTATTGTTCTAAAATACCATTTGATTAGAGCCTACATATTAAGGTGCAGATATCATCCTGAGCTTCTCATCTCTTTGTCTCCTCCTTGACGATGGAGCTGAGACACTGGATGGAAGTCCACTTCCACACCAATGCTCTCATGTGAGCTGTGGAGGAACTAGTCATTTGCTGATCCATATCCTACCACTGAACCCTTCTGGGTGCTGTTCCAGGTCGCCTTGGAAAGCACCAGTGTGGATATTGCAAAGGAGGGTAATATAAAACGGAGGTTTGAGACTGGCTCCAAGAAATGGAGCCCTTTTCCCCGCTGCAGTTAAGGTTGAACAGAGCATCATTCTAATCCCCCTTAAACTGCTGCACAGGTATTACACTGCCTGGTTTACAGCTACTCCATCCTGCCCTCCTCGGGTGAACTGTGCCCTCTCCTGAAGTGCACCTGGGCTCACAGCAGTTGAACACACAAAACCTCCTGTGAAAACTCCCAGCAAACAAACACTGTATACAGTAATCCAGAAGGAATAAACCTAACAGTTACTGCTTGATATTTGAACATCGTTTAATGAGTGCCCAGAATTCATCTGTAAATGCACATTGTTAATTTAAGGCCTGCTATTCATTAATTAGAGGCTTAGTGGCAAGTGCCATTGAGCTATCTGCAGTGTTTAAGGTTACATCAAGCCCTAGTAAATGGCTTGCTGATAACAAGATGCATCCATCTTCATTACTTGGCCACTCCTGTCTGAGTTTGCTCTGCTTCCTGTAAGGGCTATGTCACTTGGAACTGAAGAATTAAACTTTTATCCAAACCAGATTCTGCACTTTCACCTCTTTTTATTCCTTGAGTAGTTCCAATTTATTTTACTTAAATGACATTGGATTACCTAACATGGAGAGGAGCAGTAACTTAACCTAAAACGGCCTGCAGATCTTTAGTTCTGGGATAGAGTGTTGCAGTGGGTTAACGTTTTTAGAAACCGTTACATTTATATTTCATCTGATACCGGTCTCAGTGTAAAGAAAGAGTTTCTCATTTTTCTTCTCATAAGGTTACAGCTTAGATAGGATAAAAACCCAGAAAAATACAGGAAATTAATTTTAAATCTGAAGAATAAATATCCCTTTTTGTTAAAGTTTACTTTTGCAATGTTACACCCTCAAAGCATCTATCATTCAAGGCAATCATAATTCAAGTGAGATAATTCACAAACAGCATTTCCACATAAACCCTCAGTGCTACACGTGCCTGTGTGTGTTCACCCAGGACAAGATGACTGCAGCTAGTATTCTCCCAATTTTTACTAAACGTTCTCTAGTTTGAGCAATAATGCTACTGCTTGGGTCTAGGGAGATGTAGTTGAAACTAATCATCAACTTCTTAAACTCACTGTTTCCCCTTAAAACTACAAGTATGAGAACTTCAAATAGGAAACCAGCCTCTTCTGCCAGATGGTCTTTTAAAGTAGCTGCTGCTAGATACATGTAATGCTACCTGGCATGGTTATTTAACACATTAGGGTGCTCACAGGTATAGCCTTTTGTTCTCATGAACCATAGTTCAATTTTAAGCATCGCTGATTTGGGTAGGTAATTGCAATCACAATGGAAAGCAAGTTTCTGGATGTTGATGCTCAAACTGTGTTTGTGTGCAGGAAGGGAGGAGAAGGAGAGGATGCTTGTTGTAACGATAGCTCAAGGGAGGATACCAGAAAACCTTATGCCACTGAGCTGGCACACCTATCACAGGCTGGCAGCATAGATGGCAGGTTTCACTGGGGAGAAGCCTTCCAGGGTGCTACTGCTTGGCGTGCACACTGCCAGCTGGTTCAGAAAGTGTATGTACCTTCCTCCCACGGAGGCAAGCAAAGGAAATGCCAGCTGAGGCAGGACAGACACACATGGGGGCCATGGCTATGGCCGGTGCAGCACCGACTCTGCAGGTGTTGCACTGCCTGAGAGACACCTGTCCCCTACCCCTGCCATCCAAGACTCACACAGCTATCACCTTGTGGTGAATAGCAACTCCTACACTCACAAGCAAATTCAAAAGGGTTGGTTGTACTCATGTATCACTCTTCCATTAGCCTGCATCTTCATTAAGCACTAAATGAGAAAATAAAACTGAAAGAGTGGGGAGAAAAGACAAAGCGGACCGAAAGCTTGCTTTGTAACATTTAGACACAAAGTTATCTACATTATCTGTGATTGAAATAGGCAATCTTAAGCTGAGTATTTCTTAAATTTACCAGAAGGATGAGCTGGACTCTTGAGGTAAGTGCTCTTTGAAACCAATGTGCTACTGTACAAAGAAAGCTTTTTTTTTCCTCTGAAAAGATAAAGCTAATACTGTGGTGGCACAGGCTATAATGCTGCCACTTAAATGGAGGTCAAAGCTGAAGGTTCTTTGCTAGCATAAAGCTAGACAGAGGTATTTGAATTTTTTTTTTTATTATTATTATTCAAACAAAAATTCTGCTCTTGCATCCTAAGCTACACATGCAGGTCCCTGGATAGGAAATCACTCATCTGTCCAATTTCTATTATTCAATATTGCATTAAAAATCAGACAAAGAAGAAGAAAAAACTTTGGACATCCTCAGGCCAAGGCGATTTTTAAAAAGGTTAAAAGCTGTTCAGAAGGGTTACAGTATCCATAAAGGCAAATGAGATTATATTTAAAGACCGATGGAGAAAAAGCAATAATTGAGATAAAACACTACTGTCTCAGAAAGGTTTAGACCAAGGAAATGCTGATATTAAAGCAAAGAAATTGAAAGACTTACAAATCAGCCATCACATCAAAGACAGCAGACAATTTAATTAAATTTGCAACAATTATGTTTACTTTAAATGTTTACTAGGTTTTTTACTTTCTTCCATCATTGTTCAGTTAAATATTTTTGTAATAACTTGGGGAATATTGTGATTGTGTGTCTCCAACCACCAACTGTCAACTGCTGACCTCTCTGTTCCCTGTATCTGTAATGTTACAAGCCTTTGTCCTGGAAAGAGTTATGATGTTTCAATCAAATACATTGTGAAGTTACAAAACCCATAACATGATCTGGATAATGACTGCTTGGGTACGCTTATAAAACATATTTTAGAACCCCCCAGGGAACAGAGATTGGAAAAAAAATCACAAACATTTCTCCCTGCTGTTCACCCCTAATTGAATGAGTAATCATTACACAAGATGAGTGTTGAATGTGAAGCCTTGTGTTAAGGTGTATTGTAAATAAAATGAACAGAAGTCCAAAACCACAAAACAGCTGGGTCAAAACACCATTGAGGCCCTCAAAGGCATGCCATGAAAGTATCCTGAGTGCTGAGCTGGGCACAAGATCTCTGTTTAGCCCACAGAATTTTGGTATTGCAAACTATTGAGAAATTACTATTTGGATTTCAAACTCTGTCTTTTTCTCTGTTGTGACTTTTAGCCAAGGTTTACTAAGTCTCAGAGGCTATGGTAATTATTGCCAAAGGGAATTGTGATAGAGAACTGTTTCACAGCCAGCCAAAAAATCACAGCAATAGCCACTGAAGAGCTGCAATTGTTTGTTGTGTCTGTGACTCAGGAGTTTGTTCACATGCTGGGACACCTACAGTCTCTTGACAAATTCAACTAGTTTCTTAAAAACTGAGGAATAGGACAAGCAGGTTGTCCAGAACATAAATGCCCAAACTATAATACATGGGGCATTTGGAAGTGGTGCAAGGCCTGACACAGAGCTAAAAGCTGTTTGCCCCTCTCCTTCCTCATGTGGCCACAGCTGGCCGTCGCCACTGACGTGACCTGCCACAATTGCTGCTGCATAAGAAGCCCGGCAGCAGAAACAGTCTGGGAACAGACAGGTTAGAAAACATCTTATAATTAAAACCCCATTGAACTTAGCCATCCTCTGTATGTAAAAGATTTATAAACAGAGAGTGGCATCTCTAATGTTAAATCCCCCCTCCCTTCTTTTTGATATAGATGCAAACTAATTTTCATACAGACAGTGCTCAGGGTGTTATGGATTGCTCAGGATCTCTTTCATTTGAATGTCTTGTGATGGGACAGTTTGCAGGCTCCAGGATGGGTGATCGGCCTCCTCAGACTCTTGGGATTTGTTCTGCTCACTTACCGAGAAGCCAAAACCTTTGGGATGGTCATTAGTAGGAGGATGACAAAGGGTGAATAACAAATTATCCACATTCAGTAACAAATTTTCAGAGAAATCATTCATGTCAAAATGTCCAGTGGTCTGCAACATTCTTGTGAGAGGCTCATGAAGAGGTTCCTTGCTGTCTGAGTCATGTGATGAAAGGACAGCAATGTCATGAATTCACCACTTGTGTTGGAGAAAGTGTTTGTGCCTTACTTTTTAAATTATTTGTATCTGTCTGTGTTAGGCTTTTCTCTTTGTGAAGTTGTCCAAGAGCTTGGCTGAAGGAAATTTCTTTTATATTAAAAAAAAAAAAAAGTTGTTAAAATGACTTTCTGAACTTGCATGCTTTGTTTTATTTCAGCCTCTGGGGTTTTCAAACAGGTGAGTTACCATTTACCAAAATCATAAAGAAATAAAAATGATATAGAAAAAGACCTATGAAACATGTTTCCAAAGAAGGGACAAGCCAAGAAAGAACTGCACAGGTCTGTAAATTATCATTTTAATTTGGGACCTACAACAACCCTGACAATGCCCCTTTCTGTCTCTATTGTCTCTCTCTATTTATATCATGCCATTTTTATTTACTGTTCATCTAGCAAATAAAGCCTGTCCCCAGCACTCTGAGTGCCAGGCTACAGAACTGCTGTAAGTCTCCTCAGAATGGTGTTCAGCCACGGGTAAACCAGTCCTGCAATGAGATGCTCCCTATTCTCCCCTGAAGATCCAGAAAGAAGAAATTCATTGCTTATGCTGCAATTTTGATAACCTAACTGGCAGAACAGTTATTCAAATTTTAAGCTTCTAAATGCAGCAAGATCAACTTGGCCATCCACATAAATAATTTTGACATGGTAAGTATGCGAGTGCGATGATAACTGATAAGTGAAGCAATTACCTTGCTTTTTTGGATTATATTAAATGAAGATTCTGATAGAGTAATGAAAAGAGACAAAGCAGACAAAAAGGCGGCTGTAGAGCTTTTGGGCACTGTGTTATCTCTATTATACCATATTGAAATAGAGAAGCTATCACCAATCATGCTTCCTATGTAACTTCTAGCCTCTAACGGTGAACAATGAATAAATTGTCACAAGACAGTAACTGATAAATTTGGATTGGCAGTGCTTTTTAAAAGTGTAAATAAACTTATCAGCCCACTCACCCTCCCTGAAAGGCAGTACAGTTTGCAGAGGATTTTTTATTTTGGTATGTTGTAGTTTGCAAGGTCTCCTTTCATTTACCCACCTCAATTGTCCTTTGTTTGGCCATCAGTTTTAAGTAGCCACTTCAACCTAAGAGTTTACTCCAGCTCTAGCATTCCTTTTGTGGTGTACTACAGAGCACTTTGCTTTTGTCCCTATATTTTTTTTTCACTTTGGCTGTTATCCTCCTCTCCTAATTCCTGCCATTCCAATTAGAAGCTGTTCTAATTATACCTTTTTATGCTGGCTTTTATTGCACGAAGAGGCATACAAAGACATAAATAGCACCTCCATGCAAAGGTGTCCAGATCTTAGTTTGTAAGAACAACTTTGCAGACACCCATAGATTAATTAGAGTTCTCCAGAAATGTGCTATTCCTTTTCAAAGACCAATCCTAGTTCTTTCTGAGAAGAGCTTTTTGCTACTGATTTTGGCAGGATCTGGCCCAGCATTCTTTTTGGTGGGGGATCATGTGCTCAAACTGATATTTGTACGTTGCATCCTTTCAAGACAAGGCACAAATGGAAGGGGAATGTCATTCCCTTGTTAAAATTAATTAAGTAACCTAACACCGTACATCTGGGGAGAGGACAGAAGGGGAGAGGAAGTTCTCCTTGTTCTCTGTTTACCATTTAAGCCCTGCTGCATGCTGCAATGGCATCACAGTGCTGTTACTGTGGTCTCCTGTGCTCTGCAGCCAGCTGGGCCCAAAAGCAATGGCAGAGTTCCTGCTTTGTGGGGTTCATTGCTATGGGAAGACCACATCGTATCCCTGCTTAGGATCATCACAATTCTTAAATTTTTTTAGCTCATCACAACTGCCCCGGACAACCCGGGGAGTCTGGAGATCTTCCCTGAAGTCAGGAACAATGGAGGGGATCTGTAAACCAGCAAAATCTGACAGCAAGCATCTGTTACCCTTCAACTTCTGACCCTGATATCTGTAGCTGAAAATCTCTGATAATGAAGGCTAAGCATACTGACATAGTCCCAGCTGAGTGGCCCTACCTTGCCATTATTAGACTTCAGGATTAATGCTCCACAAGGGTGCATTGTTATTGCTTGTTGTTTACTCATTCAAAAAGAGACTTTGGTTTGGAAGTCTACCTGTGAAAATAAGACAGGTCACCAACCAAATTTTACTTCAGGAAAATGAAAGCCTACTTTTCCTGCTATTTAATAGAGGTTGGTGAATTGTGTGGTAAATTCTATGGCTGCAGAACGGCAATAATTCCCCCGATTTTGACTATCTATTGTTCCACAGGATCAATTGCTGAGATCCATCTCCCACTGAAGTCAATGTTGAACCTCACACGGAATTCAATGCTCCTGCTACTTATTTCAAAAGAAAGCGTTTGAATTGACTCAGAACTATCCAGGCGCACATACATCTTGCCTATGTAAACACATTTTTGTTCCCATTATCCCAGCTATCTGCTTCCACCTATAATGTCTCTTTACCTATATGCTCACTCTGCATTAAATTAGCAAAACCCTTTGTTGCAGTGACAGCGGGTTTTCCCAAAAGCTCTAGTTTCAAGTTTGTGAGAGTATGAAAATGTATTTACAAGCTCTTTGGGTGCTAAGGGAAAATGCAGTTTGGCTGGGGAGAGATCATCCAACAGCATAGGCTGAAGTAGTCCTGTCCTCCCCCAAGATCCTGGCTGTATGTCCCCTCTTCCCTACCTTGGTGATGCTGGTTCAGGTGCTAACCTTACAATGCTTTGGCCTGATCAGGGAACTGTTTTGGCTGGAGAGAAGCCTTTCCTTTGGGCTAGGTTGGTTTCCAGCAGGATGGGAGGCTGTGTGTGTCTCAGCTGTGCAGGCACACGAGCTGCAGCAGCCACGCAGGGGAGGTGGCAGGGGTGCATGGCTGCCCGTGGGAGGGAACACCCCTCTTGATAGCTGCCTGCCAGTTTGATGACCTGAGTTAAGTCTCAGATCATATCACACTTATGATCATGGTCTCTGAGAGAGCTGTGCTTAGAGGAAGTGGAATGCATTGAAGGTGGAATACAGCTAAAGAGAGGATAATGTGAAGAAGAAAAGGAAAATCTTACCTTCTTTTCACCAAAATTGTAGTGAACCTGTCAGTTACAGTACTGTACACCCGAGCTAGGACGCTCTGCACAAACTACATGAATATTCTCTTTTGCCCTCCTGAGGTTCACGATGCGATATCTCGGCTGTTAACTGTACTGTTATGCTGACACCCCCAGCACCACACAGGACCTAGATCTGCCACCCGGAGTTGGGTGGAGCAAGTAATGGTGCGGGTCAACACTCTTGGGCTCACAGCTGTCCAGAGCACTTTTCAGGCTATTCCCTAGCAGTTGCCTGGAGTGCCAGTGACACACAGCCATTAGTGCACCCAGGGATGGTGGCAAATGTAAAAATAACACATTTCAAATGTAATTTACTGGAACCAGTTTTTAATCAGATAAAAAGTCTGTAAGGGTTGCATCAGTAGAATTAGGCTTATGGCAGTATCCATTTCAAAAGCACTCATATAACTTAGAAATTGAAAGTCCCAAATGTAAGAGTATTAGAGGCACAAATATCTTTGGTTTTCAATGGAATCCAGACCTCAGAGTCACTGAGATGCTTTCAGAAATCTGTATTTTGCCCTTGAGAAATTGTATTTCCCCAATCTATTTTCTACTGAGACATGGACCAGACAGAATTACTAGGCTATGAGAGTTGATTCTCATACAAAAGATTACATGATTTACTAGATCCTGTGCTTTATGATCATTGATAAAATCAAGGAGAAAGACTAACTGCCTCATCTTGTCTGGAACTGTGGAATGGAGAGGATGGGCCGATAGAAGAGGGTGGAAGTGGTGCGCAAAGCGATAGATTAGATCAACTTCTTGTCACCTAACACAATCAGCACGTTTTCCTTTCATCTTTACTTTTAGCCTTTTTGGCCTGCAAAAGATAAGAAAGTAGACCAATTGCCTGGATTTAGAGCTGTATTTCTGAGTGATACTATAGAAATTGGAAAAGGACATTTCTTTGTGTACGCAGATTTTTCCTGGGACACTTTCCCAGTGTTGGAAACTTCCTTTCAGGGTTAGCATATGCTGCAGAAGGCGGGGGAGAAAATACTTTCCTCTGGGATAGGTATTCCCAAAGAATACTGGACTCTCATCACCACTTCTGGAAGTGTGGTTGATACTCTATCACCTCATGCTTATCTGAATCTCGTTTTTAGTCATCCATTCATACAGGGACCTTTTTCCTTCCATATTACACAGGTTGGAACTGCCCAGGTTCCAACAACTACGATTTCCCATACAACCTCTCTGAGGGTGTTAAATTCCAATGAGAATGTTCATGCTTTTTAGCATCCCATGTCCTCATCAAAAGTATCCAGGATGCAGCAGGGTGTCAAGTCTTGTGGAGCAGAATATGATGGAAGAGTAAGAGCTATGTGGGTGAAGATGCACATTCAAGGATGAGAACTGCAGAACTACTGACTGTTGAGGTAATATTTTCCCATTGCCTTGCCTGATTTTGGAAAACCGGTACATGACTTTTGATCTAACCATGTAGTAATAATCATATATGTACAGTGAGATATTTGGTATTGATCTACTTCTAATCAGAAATCAAATGAAAACTTAGCTTATGACAAAGTGTAATTAACTTTTTTGTTAATTACTATAATTATCTTCCCCACATTTATTTTGACAGCAGTGTCAGTAGCAGAAAACTAGTTCTTAAATTACTGTTGCCTATTAAGAATTACAAATTTATACAATTTTGACAAACTATTTTCTTCTCCTTTTAGCAGCATGTTTTGCAACAGACAGCTTTTCAGAAAAAAATGGCTATCTACTTGTAAACCAAGCTAGAAAGGTCACACACAGAAGATTAGCTATACTGGAGCTAACAAGCACCACATTTGACCAAAAGCAAAATTCTTTTTCTTTCCTCTCCTGTGTAAGGTTCTTTGGACACTTAGATGGCGTCATGAGATGGGGGGAGGGGAAAGGAAGAAGAATAATAGGAAGGAAAAGAAGACAAGAAGGAAAAGGAAGAAGAGAAAAACAGAATGGTATATTGTAGCAATTAACCCATAGGTGGCCAATGGGGAACAAATTGACTAAATGTGACCCATGAAATTCTACAATGTGTTTCGTCCATTGAAAATTATTCCCTCTCTCTCTGTTCTGTGATTGGGAGAGGGAGAATACACAGAGGCATCATGACACATTAGTGATGCTCTGGGACTCAGTACTGGTTTTAATTTTACCATACTCCAAATAGGATCGGTGACTTAGAAATGAGATGTGGTTGTGGCTAAAAATCTTTGAAAATGCAGGAATTCAAGTGTGAGCTCTTCATATGCTTTTAAAGCTGGACTCAGACCATCTGCTCTGTGCTTCATTTAGCAACTTCTATTCTTAACTAAAACACTTTTAAAGCCAGCTGCTTCAGCACTGCAATTCCTTCTTTCTGCCCAGTGGAGCTCAACCTCTGGGGAGGACTGGTAGAGCTTTTAGTGCAACGCATTGTCCAAGCAAAACTGAGGCTCTCTTGCTGGGACAAGGTTTACCAAACAGCAAACAAGACATGTGGCACGAATAGGAAAATCACTTGCGTTAGGATGGGTCTCTGTTTTCTGTGGGTTGCATCTTTCACTAGGAAAAGAAGGAAGCATGGAACAAAGGGGCCGATTTGCACTTGCAGATTCTCATTGCTCCTGAGTAGAATTCTTTGTTTCTTGTCTGCATATGAACTTCTGGGCTGCTTCTCCTGTTTTGGAGGTGTCAGGATCATATTTTGATCATATTCATCAGAACAGCTCAGCAAAGCTGGACAACTAAACTGTTTCAGCCAATACATTCCCCTTGTAGAATGGCAGTGATAGAGTTAACTGAGTTGGCACCTCTGCTGTGACAGTCTAACACTGTTGTGTTTCCTAACTGGTAATGACTAACATGGTCAGCAGTTAATGCCAATACTGAGCATTTGGTAACCTCCTAGTTTGCTTGTAGCAAAAGTAATTTACTCAGCACGCAGACATCTACCCTTGTCTAATCTCCTAGACGAGAGATTACAAAGGGATGGCAGGCTGAAGTGGCATAAAATTCTAAATACCATATCTATTTTTACTCATGGACAATGGAGTAATATCCGTGGGACAGGATTAGTAAACAGAGAATGATACTCTTTCTTAAAAAACAGCTTTTCTCCCTGGTTTAAAATCATGGTGGAGCACATCTTCAAAAATGAAATAAAAAAATTAACCTCTATGTTATCCCAGGAATAGATTTCTGCAGTAAGGATCTATAGGAGGTGGATTTCAAAATTACAAAAAGCCACATGGAAATGAATGTGGTGTTCATATGTGGGACTACTTATACTAGGTGCACTTGCTTGATTTGAGAACAAGAAACAAAAAGACCAGAGCGTGAGACATACAACTAACCACAAAAGGACCAGGAATCTTTAATTTACTGAAATACTGATGTGGCCTGTGATACTTGGTGAACTTCTAGAGTCATGTGGCAAGATAACAAGTTCATCTGCCATTAAAAAAAGAGGGATGTTTCTAAAGGAAAGTTTGAAAAAATGAATGAATACACACACACTGTGTATTCTGCGTATACAGACTCTATACAAACAATAAAGAGATAAACAGACCCAAAATGCACTTAATACAAACCTTGTTTAGCCTAGTTTCATAATTTTAGGGTTTCTGAATCGCGGTTTTTGAATGCATGGGTTTGGCAAAATACCATCATCATAACTAAGCAACAGCTTAATAAATGAATCTAGATGCATTTAAAGGATGTGGGAGGTAATGTCAATAGATACTAGATGGGAAATAAAATTCAAATAACGAATAAATTTCAAGAAAAATATTATTTCAGAGATATACTACAAATAGAAAGAGGGAAGGACCTATTGCCTAGTTAGTTTACTTCCTTTGCACACAGCAGAAATTTATGACTGGTGTCAGTCAGATCAGGAACAAACCAGCAATTAGCAATTTTTAAAAAAGCACCTCTAATATATTTATGTAAAAATTGTTATTGATAATTTACTTGGGTTGAAGTTGTCACTGGCATCTGGGATATTCTTTTGCAAGGGAAAATATGCATTAAGAAAAGTTAAAAAAAAAAAGTAGTAAAATATTTGCGATCATCAATGGGCTGACAGAAACACTCATGTCTATTGGTTCCCCAACAACTGAAAAGCATTTCTGTGCATTTCTACAATTTTACCACAAAATATGTATTGCCACCAATAGAAGAGCCACAAAATATTTACGTACAGACAAGGGATATGGAATCCAATCCCACAGCCGTGTGGATTTCACCTGCCCTAGTTCTATGAGCTCTGCAAACTCATTGGCATTTCAGGTCTTCTCTTTTTTCCTGGACACCAAAGAGAATATCCTAGGCCTTGATTATGCTTCTGAAACCTGAACACCGTTAATATCAAGATAAAGACTCCCTGACAGCCTGATCTGTGTGTTCTGCCATCCCAGGGGGCAGTGGGGGACGCCTGATTCATCATCCAGTAACACCCAAGAGCATTTTAGGGCTGCTCGTGATTCACTGTATCTCTGGTGCATTTCCTGTGACTGTCTTTGAATTCTCACAATGATGGTTAATCATCCTTTCCATTCCAGTCCCAGTCCCAGTCTCAGTCAGTCCCAGTGCTTGGTGAGAGGCTTGTAACCCACAACACCACCTCCCCAGGCAGGTCCTTGAGATGTCAACAGCAGCTCCGGGGTGGCAGATGTGCCATCAGGCAGCTGAGCTACTCTAATGCAGTCAGCCTCTGTGGTGTGCAGGATTTCTCATTTCCACTAGTGGCTTACAAGAAAAACTTCTCAACTTTTGCTCTCAGTCTATCTTTCTCCATATTTTCATCAACTGACTGTTCCCTTTACCTCCTTTACTTGCCCTTTCCACTTCTTTTTTTTTTTTTTTTTTAAATGTTTTCTCTTTATTGGTCATACGATTCAATAAAGTTATTCTTTTGATAAGTGTGAAAGGTCTTTTTCTTCTTGCTACCACAGCTTGTACTTCTGCAGTTCCCCATTACTGTGGCTTCCGCTTCAAACTATCATCTTTAAAGGTCACTCGTTTCCTTACACATGCAGTCAAGCCTGACAACGATTTAATGACACCTGAACAAGCTCGTATTAAAATTACCCACAGTGCGATCATAAATAATTATTAAGCAAAAGAAGAAGAAAGCAAACACGCTTCTTTTTGAGGAGCCAACACCAAAGATATTAGTTAAAATGTAAAAGTATATTAACCAATTACATAAACCCCTTTCATATTGCCTTGCTTCATTTCAAACACGGCACGGGCTATTTTGTCTGTGAACTCAAGTGGAACAAAAAGCTGCAGAATGCAATTTGTGTCAGGAGCCGGACTGTGGAGGGACAACTAATTCTAATTAGCGCAAATTCCCCAGGGGCCAGCGAGAGGCCTGGCGCAGGAGGCACCGCTGAGCCCTCTGCCTGCGACAGGTGGGCACGG
>NW_008599750.1:0-13728 GCF_000691845.1 Merops nubicus
TGATCCAGCAGAGTGTGCACCCATCTAGCCTAGGGCAGCTAGTTGTGTGATGAGCATGCTGTGGGTCACCGCATCAAATCTACAGCCTTTCCCTCATGCACCAAGCAGGTCACCTTGACATAAAAGGAGATGAGGTTAGTTAAGCAGGACCTGCCCTTCATGAACCCATGCTGACTGGGCCTGATAGCCTGGTTACCCTGTAAATGTTGTGTTATGGCACTTAGGATGATCTGCTCCATGACCTTTCCTGGCACTGAGGTCAGACTGACAGGTCTGTAGTTCCTGGGATCCTCCTTCCCGCTCCTCTTGAAAATGGGCATTACATTAGCCAGTCTCCAGTCCATTGGGACTTCCCCAGTTAGCCAGGACTCACGGTAAATCATGAGGAGTGGCTTAGTAAGCTCATCAGCCAACTCCTTTAGCACCCTTGGATGTAACCCATCTGGCCATTATAACCCTTAGAGGAGGATTTAGGTATTTTAATACATTTCTTTTTTGCTATATATTCATTTATTCTTGCCAGTTACGCAAACTAAGCTACATGGCTTGATTTTAAAACAGCATTTAATTTTCTGAATTCAGTTGATTTCATTGAATACTTCACATTTTCTACCTGTCTGAGTAATTTTTCTAGCAGTAAATGCAATTTATAAACATAGAAGTTCAGAAGAATTTTTAATCTCACTCACAACTTTATTGTTCAAAAGGGACATCATGTAATTAATTTAAAAGTATCTTTGTGACATCAGTAGGAGAAAAACTAATTTCTAGTACTGTGACACACATTCCCCAATACAATAGTATAATAGATGAAGGTTAGAAAAAAAAGAGCAAAATGAGTACAGCTTTGTTATCTATGGTCTAATAAAGGTGAAATAAGCTGTGAAGGCAAGCATAGACTTATGAGCCAACAGCAATGCTTCCAAGAATAGTTAACTGAGCAGCTGGTTGAAAATCACTGCTTGTTTAGAACCTTAGGACACATTTGTAGGCCATGCGCTCAGAAGCAACCTTATCATTGTCTGTAGTGTTTCTTTGAAGTACAGTTCATAAACATCAATCAGCTACTACTTAATTTGGCAACAACAACAGTACAAAATCTGAGAAGTACAGCTGCACACAATTTGCATTTAAAAATGCATTAATTGCTGGCTTCCTTTTGGGGGTGAGGGGGGAACTGGGGAAGGAGGATCACTTAATTGTTTACTCCTTCCTCCCCAGTGAGTTGCATACTTCAGGCAAAAATGTTGATTGCCACTGATCAGCTAGCCGCTTCTCTCCACAAACTGTCCCATGGCAATCGGTAATTAAAACCTGTAACTTAGTTCAAAGCCTGCCTGTTTTCTCCAACAGTGTTCAACATGTGTGATGGAGAAGGTAAGAACTCAGACTTTCATCCTTATCAAGTTAAATAAAAACACTTATAGAACTAATATAAGACAGAGGAAGGTAAATTCTCAGAATTAGGTTCTTAGTCTCCACATAGCTGTCCACACAAAACAACCACATTTTTAGAGGCAGGATCCAGCAAAAAGTACTGCAATTTGAAAAGTTAAAGACTAGATATATCTAGAAGTTCAGTGAGAAAAACAGAACATTTTACCTCTCTCAGCCACATAAAATTAACGAACTAGAGGCCAGAACTTTCGAAGAAGCCTAATCCCAGGACTTCTGAAAAAAGTCTCACAGGGTTCAATATTTGATAAATAATTTTCAGTGTTGGGCCATCAGAGAAATGGAGTAAAATAAAATTTCATGAGTTCAGCATTTAATATATAAATTATGCAACAGATGTTCAAATCAGTCTGGTAATAAGTAATTAGAGTACATGAAGATATTTGGAAATAAAATTTAATTAGTTTGGAGCATTTATCATGTACTCTTTCCAGTTTTGTTGGAACATGAATATGAGCAAGACAAAATGGCCTCACATTACATCAGGAGAGGTTTAATTTGGATATGAAAAAATTATTCACCAACGGTGTGTCAAGCACTGAAAAAGACTGCCCAGTGGGCAGTCATCATCCCTGGAGAGATTCAAAAGACAGGTAGACATGACACTGGGTGACATGGTTTAGTGGTAGACTTGGTAGTGGTGGGTTAGCGGATGGACTCAATGTTAAGGGTCTTTTCCAACCTAAATTATTCTATGATTCTGTGGCAATGGGACATCTGTGTCTCTACAGCTGCTTTGTTGCATGAAGCTCTGTCTGAGGTTATCAGTCAATCTGTCAAAGGAGGGAGGGTTGAAGATGGTAAGAATAAATGGCAAAGATTGAAGGAATGCTGTACTCTGCAATGCTGCCTGGTTCCTATCCTGCTGACTTTCTGGCTAGATATGAAGGTTTGTGTTCTAGGGAGATTCTTTAAGAAGTGTTTAATAAGACCTTCTATATAGTAACCTTAAAACCAAAGGTGACAAAACTTCAACCTAACACCTTGGACAAAGCTCCATCTATTGCATGGGCTGTCTCTGGGTCCCTGGAGTTTGGTCCTTCATTAGTTATTTTTTGAAATGCTAATGTGTATTATTAATCAATTTTTCTAAGAGGCAATTTTCACAACAATCAACATTTCCAGCACATCCACAAGAATGGCTATTCAGCTTTCCAATCTAAAAGCATGTTAACAGCATGCAACAACAGCAACAACAACAAAAAAACTCCCCCAAAACCAAAATCAAATAATTAAAAAAAAAACTCTTTTAATATTTTCAATATTAGCTTACCTATTTATTTTGTTAGGTTAGCTACTTGGAACTATATACGTGCACATTCATTACATAGAAATATATACTAAAAGAAGAACTCAAATTACTAGGCCAGATTAGACTATCCCATGTTAGAGCAAAGTGAAATTCTAGCTTTGTTCCTTATCTTCAAGCATTAGGCTGCTTTATAAGCCCAGAAGAAATTGCATTGAATAAGTGTTACAGGTTTCTAATCACTATAGCCTACAAATATAATTGGAACAACTATAACTCCTTAAACATATGTAGAAAAAAACATGAACAGTAATTTAATTAGGGAGGTAAAAGTGGAAGAAAAAAAAATAGTTTCTGTCGCTATGGCTGATTTACTTGTTACCACTCTGCCTAAAAGACTCGGTGAGACCTTCAAGCCCATATGACTACATAATCTTTCTAAAGGCTCAGAGTTTAAGACAGCATGCAAGAACTGATATATAAAATTGCAAGTCAGAATCAAAATGGAAAGAAGGCAGAAACAGTCTCAAGAATGTTACTATAGGCTAGCTATGTACTTCGGCTACATTTATACATGTTTATGTTACACAGTGAAAAAACTAATCTACCTAATCAGCATGATCTGACAATGTACTACAGTGCAAACAGTAGAAAAAAAGAAAACTGGAAGAGAAACTTATTAAAGTTATTTTTAAACATAATAAAAATAAATATCACCAGAAAATATAATATTATTTCATAACTATTCTTATTCCACCTGGGTTTGGTTTGTGAACTCCCCCACTCCTTAAAAAAATGCCCCAAACTAACAATTCACCACTAACAATAATTCTGTTTATTTTTTTAAATCATAGAATGTAATGAGTTGGAAGAGACCTCCAAAGGTCATCTAGTCCAACCCCCTCGTCACAAGCAGGGACATGTCCAACAAGACTAAGCTGCTCAGAGCCTCATCAAGCCTGAACTTCAATGTCCCCAGGGATAGGGTCTCCAACACCTCTCTGGGCAACCTATTCCTGTGCTGTATCACCCTCATATTGAAGAATTTTTTCCTAACCTCTAACCTAAATCTCCCTTTTTAGCTTAAAGCCAATACCCCTCATCCTGTCACTACAAACCCTTGTGAATAGTCCCTCCCCTGCTTTCCTGAAGGCCCCTCTCAGGTATTGGAAGGTCTCTGTCAGGTCACCCCAGAGCCCCCTTTTCTCCAGGCTGAAGAGCCCCAACTCCCTCAGCCTGTCCTCATAGGAGAGCTGCTCCAGCCCTCTGATCATTTTTGTGGCTCTCCTCTGGACACACTCCAACAGGTCCACATCTTTGTTGTGCTGGGGGCTCCAGAGCTGGACACAGGACTCCAGGTGAGGTCTCACCAGGACAGAGTAGAGCAGCAGGATCACCTCTCTCCATCTGCTGGCCACACTTCTTTAGATGTAGCCCAGGGTTCGATTGGCCTTCTGGGCTGCCATTGTGCATTGGTGGCTCATGTCCAGCTTCTCATTTACCTGTACCCCCAAGTCTTTTTCCAAAGGACTGATCTCTAGCATCTCCTCTCTCAGACTGTATTGATAATGCTGGCTGCCCTGGCCCAGGTGCAGGACCCTGCACTTGGTCTTGTTGAGCCTCATGAGGTTCACCTGAGCTCACCTCTCCAGCCTGTCCAGGTCCCTCTGGATGGCCTCCTGTCCCTCTGGCATATCAACTGCACCTCCCAGCTTAGTATTGTCAGCAGACTTGCTGAGGGTGCACTCAATGCCACTGTCTATGTCATTGATGAAGACGTTAAACAACACCAGTCCCAGTACAGACCCTTGAGGGACATCACTTGTTACTTTTGCCCAGCTAGATGTCGAGCCATTGACCACTACTCTCTGAGTGAAACCATCCAGCCAGTTTCTCATCCACTGAACAGTCCACCCATCAAACCCATATCTCTCCAGCTTAGAAAGGAGGATGCTATGGGGGACAGTGTCAAAGGCCTTACCAAAGTCAAGATACATGACATCCACAGCTCTTCCTTTGTCCACTAATGGAGTTGCTTCACTATAGAAAGCCACCAGATTGGTACGGCAGGACTTTTCCCTGGTAAAGCCGTGCTGACTCTCCTGAATCACCTCCGTGTCCTCCACGTGCCTTATCATTTCTTCTAGGAGGATCTGTTCCATGATCTTCCCAGGCACAGTGGCGAAGCTGACAGGGCAGTAGCTCCCTGGGACTTCCTTTCTACCCTTTTTAAAAAGGATAGATATTAAATAAATGAAAGATCTGACATATATAATTCCTGTAATGCATCAAGATATCAATAAATTAATTTCTTTGAAAACATTTTAAAACAGTGGACAGACATATTCAACCCATTAAATGTCTCTTGACTGTAATAAGATAACAGATGTGAGTATTAGTGTACACCTAAGGTTCTTATAGATTCATGCACTTTGCAAAAAGAGGTGGAGGGAGAACAAGCTGACTTTATTCATCACCCTTACTTTTAGTGTTTGTATAATAAATAAAAGTTTTTTTTAAAAACAAACTATACCACAGTTAATTGATGTTCATCAGTAATTAAAGAATAAGAATCTAGTGCCTTATACTAAATTCTCATCCCCCACTAAAGAAAAATACTCCCACAATTTCTTATTTTTGCCCATATTGATCAATAAAGTAAGTAATGTGTCTGATCTCTAACACAACCAGGTTGTTTTTAATTGTGGGCAGAAGAGCACTTTTGGTTACTTTATTTGCTTTCATACCCATTGGCTCTTCTTGACTAGTAATTTTACAGCTACGTCACATCACATACCTTTTGAGCACCTTATCTTCCTGCTAAATACAGCCTTTAAAGATAAATGTCCTTAGGAAACATTCTTTCGAGTTAACTGTGATTTACACAACAATCAGGTTATAATTCTTACCTCTGTATTATTGTGTGTATTCTAAACTCACATACTATGTAGATGTGTCCTCTTCTGGAAACAACTATGTCAGATGAAAGAAACTCCTGCTACTTTTCTCTCGCCTTGACACTTTGGTACCATATCCTTCTTCTGGAGTTTACTACAGTCTGAAGTCTGTACATAGTTCCTTCTTCACCCATTTAAATTAAAGTCAGGTGGTTTTGCTCATTGAGTTTAAATAATGACTCTGCTTGCCCATCAAATCTGGATCAAAATGGATTAGGAAGAAATCACACAAACATTTCATCTGGCATAGCTGATGAGGCAGTAAATCTATTGAAGCGGCCCAGCTGCAGGTATAGGGGGTGGGGGTGTATGTGGGTGTATTTTTGAGAGTCTGAGAATTTTCAACAAGATAAATCACAGAATAAATTACTGTATTCTCTTAGAAAATACTTCAAAACTCTCCAAAATCACCAGACGCTGGTTGGGGAGTGGGGGGGGGAAGGAGGGGGAGGGGAAGTGTCAGATGCTGATCTCTTATACATTCAGGCATGTTCAAAAGCTTAAACATTTAAAAAGCTACTTTACTGAATTACAATTAGTCAGATTCTGCAGTACAGAAGTCTACATGGATGGCTTCATATAGATTACAAATATATGAACAGCAGTCTAAACACTTCTTAGAAACTTCAGAATGGCTGAAAGGTTTTGCAACAGCTTGAAAAATCCCATAACACTATGATGTGAATAATCCTTGCTGATTTGAGTAGTATGGGAGTGTTGTAAAGGCTAATGGCTGCATAACAGATGAAAAATATATGAGAGAGAATACAGCAACTTAAGCTCATAAGCCATTTTGTATGGTGTAATTCCAGAATTTATAATGCAAGTCTTTACATAAGTGAATAATGGCAGATCTTGAGATTGTGCACACCATGTCCAATACTTACAATAAAAAAAACCTTCAATCTGAAAATAAAATACATTGGGAAACTACTACGCTAGCGAGTACTCATCTTGACAAACTTCCACAAACACAACAGAAATAGGAAAATAATCAATGAACAGGATAAATTCACTGACAGAAAAGGAATGTAATCCTCAGTTATGAGATTTCCAAACCTTCATTAAATCTTTAAATCTTAACTTGCATTATCTAAGTAGCTGTGATCATACTTGAAACTGATCTCTCAGGAAACTCCACATGTCCAGCCATTTAGTGAATGTATTTTTTTCCCCCAAGACCAAAGATATCTTATCAGGAATAAGTAATAAGCATTATATTTTATTTTAGGCTCCACTGATAGAATTATAAATAGTACCCATGATTAAAAATCGCTTCATACTCTTTTTCAGAATTATTCTATAAATAAAGTACTAAAGCCACTCTTCTGATTTCATGATGAAACCTCCATTCAGGATTCCCTCGACTCCACTCTCATGAGATTCCACCTGGAGGACTGCATCCTGTTGTGGTGTTCCCAGCACAAGAAAGGCATGGGCCTGTTAGAGCAGGTCAAAGGGAGTGCCACAAAAATGAACAGAGAGCTGGCACACCTCTCCTATGAAGAAAGTCTGAAGGAGCTGGATTTTTTCAGCTAGAGAAGAAAAGGCTCTGGGAAGACCTTATTGTGGCCTTCAATATTGCCCATATTGAGCCCCTATCCGGGGCTAAACTATACCAGCTGGTCTATTAGCCAAGAACCCCTCCCCAGCAGAGAAGGGAAATTTTGAAAAGGAGAAGACACCTGTGGGTTGAAATGAAAATGAATTCAATAAAACAGCCAAATTAATACAAATATAAAGTATACAGAATTGTACTAAACCCAGTGAATGACCGGTAGTCACAATAAACAGGAAGGCAGTGGACAGGAACAGAATGATGAGTGAGGCTCTCCAAGGGAGTGGAGAAGCAGAAACCCAAGGAGGTGAGAACCCTCTGTCATCAGCAAACTTCCCCCTTTAAAATGAGTGTGATGTTTATGGTATGGGACACACCTGTGAGCCAACTCAGGTCTACTGTTAACTGCCTGCAGACCATGGCAGGCCTATGATTCTGTCCCAGCAAAACCAGGACAAATATATAAAGGGAGCTAATAAGAAAGGTGGAGAGTGGGGTGACTGTTTTAAAGGGGAAGAGGATAGAAATAGATGGCATATAAGGAAGAATTTTGTCACCATGAGGATGGTGAGACATCATAACAGGTTGCCCAGGGAAGCTGTGGATGCTCTATCCCTGGAGGTGGTCAAGGTCATGTTGGACAGGGCTCTGATCAACTGGATCTAGTGAAAGATGTCTCTGCCCATCTTTTCAGGTGGGTGTGGGATGGGAAGTAGACATTCTATAAAGGTCCCTTCCAACCCAAACCTTTCTATGATTCCATTAATCTGTATCAAATCTTGTGTTAAGCTTTATGGTGTATTTTCTGCAGGGTTTTCTTCAGAGCTCTGTTTTCAACATTATGTTGAACAACAGTAGAACCAACTTAGAGGCATGTTTTTCTGCACTCTCTTAGAATTATTATTTATTTATATATGTCTTTTTTTCTTGCTTAGATCCTTGATAATGTAACTGTAATCAGTTGTTTTTAGTAAAGGCTTGATTGAAGTTCTCAATAAACTAATGCCTCTTAAATTCATGCACACGTGTGCATTCACACACAGGTATCATTCACACAGAAAGTAAGCATGAAATAAGCTTATGCTTTCTAACGAATCTAAAAGAAAGATAACGCAGATAGCAAATCCTTTACGGACCAGATGCTGTGAAGTAAAATATAGTAGGTCAAAACAGACAGAAGGCTTGGACCTTCTCACATGTGCGAGTGATTCAAAGCAGTACTCGGGGAAAAAGGGCTTTGTAGAAGCACACCCTCTGTGCATGGCTTGTCCTGACAATGAAGCCCACTCTACAAAATGCAGCTCTCCAGTGGCAAGTACAAATGGGACCCTCATTTCCTATCTATAAAAGCTTCCTACTGAATTAAAGATGAAGAAAATACACTGAACTCTGGCTGCAAGTCTCCCTGTTATTAGGCAGCTTCCCTTAAGGACTATTGTACTTTCCTCAAACCTAAAAATGACAGCTTTAAAATACACAATAGTGTTTAACTGTGGCACATGTATCTTAGTTTGAAGGATCAATACAACAGAGAATTGTTAATGTGTATTCTTCCTGAGTACAGTCATTGTATGCTGAACTGCTTGATTTATTTATAAACATCAACTGTTTTTGTAGATGTTTTCATTTCCATCTGCATTGCTTTTTCTCCTCTTACTTTGTGAAAATTCACTAAAAGAGGATCCTGCAAGATCATTAATCAGCACATAACATAAACACTGCTATGCCAGGGAGAAAAAAAAAAAAAATTAACAAGAGCATGGACTATCACAGAAAATTCACAAACTTTTTTTTTTTTCCTTCTTTCTGTCTCCCCCCGCCATTTTCGGATACTGTCAGGTGACACATGAGTAGAATTGAACGAGTAGAATTAAAAGCTCTATGAAAATAAATTATGGGTAAATAAAGTAAGTCTTAAGTAGATGTCTGATATTCAGAATTGTTGGTTTATTGAGCAATTCCAAATGAAGAAATAAGTCCACTTTTCAACTGTGTTAAAATTATTTTCAATATGTATCTTGAAGAGTGAATGCAGGATAAAGATCGTAAGAAATGCAACAGTTCCACAGTTCATGATCTTCAATCTCTATTTCCATTGAAAGTACCATTGTGTGGAATGCACGACACATTTTTTCTTCTCTGTGATGCTGTAACTGAACAGGGAAATTTTACGGTAATACTAGCGGTAGAAAGCCTAGTAGTGTTTCAGAGTCATCATTGCATGAGAGAAGAAACAGCATCTTCTCAGATTTAATAATTAAGACAAAAGTCTGTGGAAACTTCTTATGGTTGCTGTACAAAGGAAGCACACATGCTGAAAAGACATGCTCTTCTGGGAAAAAGATTTAAAGCACAAATACTGCCAAGTTGGGTGCATTACTTTTATCATAAAAGTAATGAAAATGTTGGATTTTAGCAGACCTCAACAAAATGAAAATTCATTTTGCTCATTTTTTTTCATTGCTGGATTTAATCTCTAACAAAGTCCATATATGCAAGCAAGTGAAAAGATAATTTTCTATTAAAAATGACCCGGAGGGATCCTCATTAACAAGGCACAGGTTATTTCTGTCAACGCTACTGGTTGAAAAAGTTAAATGAGAAAATTTAAGGAGAAAATTAATTTATTTTTTTTTTTTTTTTTACTGAAAGTTTTTCTGGGTTTTGTTTTCCTTTTTTTTTAATTTTTTGTTTTCTTTTTAGCTGCATCTCAGTTTCTATTTGCTTATAAGCTGAAAGAAAACAGACATTGAGCTGAATAACATACAATTATTTTATTTCTTTAAGGTTAACAGACAGAAGTCTTTTTGTGCGGTGCCATTCCCAGCAATTTTGCCACTATGGAATAGGTCCTCTCTCCCTCTTTCCTGCCTACTGATTAATAACCCACTCCTGGCCTGTGGTGGCACACATGTCTGTGGTGGCATGCATACACTTCATTACTGTCTGAGATACCAAAGGTTTACTTAATTTGAGATGTAGTTATTTTTAAAAGAATGTGGACTGTGGTAACACACACACAAAATTTTATACATTGCAGGTATGTTTCAAGTTATAAGACAGAGGGTGTGCGTCTTTCAAAGGAAAGGAGAAATACATAAAGGAATGGCAGTTCCAAAGGAAAAAAAAAAAAATGTAAAAAGCAAATACTCTCAATAAGAAAAAAATAAACATAACTCAGAGTTGACCCTGGCCAACTTTAATTTATGGGGTGAAAATGGGACACACTCAAGCTATCTTATACAACCATAACACTGAAAACCATACACACATTTAGGGACTCAATAAGGCACTATTTACTAGACTGGTATTTTCATAACTATACTACATGCATATCTTATTTCAGTTTAACATTACTACAACTACAATCAAACTATATCAATTCTGAAACTATATACATAATGAATCATGGTATGCAGTGTCCAGAATAGAAGTAGAAGCTTGTGAAATCACTTTGAAAACTCTTCTTCAAGGTAAACTTTATACAGTGGGTAGTATTAGAGACATTGTTTTTTCAGTAAGTAAACACCACAGTCTTAGTACCTAACACCTCCTTAATATCATTGTTTAATACTGTTATGTATGTAAAATGACAGAATAGTTAGACTAAAACAGAATGAGGACGAAAAATTGCATAAAGTTAAGTAATATGGAAAGAATTTTTCTTATTTAACCATTTTATAAGAAGTATGCAATTATATAAAGGAGCTTTACTACTCAGGTCTCATAAAAGGGATTTTAAAATTGTGTTATGGACTTGATGAACTCTAGATTTGACCTGTTTCTTGATTGAATGCTCTATCTTTTAAAATAAAAAGAGAGACCTACTTTCCTCCTATTGCACTCTGACCTATTTTTAAAAATTTTAGTAAAAATGCAGAATTTTATTAAATAAAAAGATGACAGGAACGAATTTCTTACTTTCATGTTTTCATGTTTTAAATTTCTTCTTTTCATAAAAAAAATCATCTTTTTTTTTCAAAAATAAAAAAAAAAGATTGCATTTCTAAATCTGCTTGGAGTAAAACTTCATCTGTAACATTACTACTCATAATATTGCAACAACATGGGAACAAATAATTATTTTGTTAAGTTCCATAGGGTGACACAAAAAGCCAGATGGCATTAAGTTTTGCATCCTTGCAGTTAATTTTGTATTATAAATTTTACCAGAATATGCTTTGGTAATACCAAATAAATCTGTAAAACTAGTTACTGGCATTCCTTAAAAAAAAAAAAGAAAGTGGGTCCCCACAGAGTTATTCAGGAAAAGCATGAACAGCTTCCTTAAAAAAACCCAAACAACCAAGGAAGTCATCATTTAGTGTACTAAAGGTCATCTTAATGTGTTGAACACAAGGGAATAGGTTGAAAGGAATTAAGCAAATTCGTAATTCTTTGATCTCAGGGGGAGCTGTAAATTCTTGGTGGATAAGACCTCTAGTGAAGAATTCCAGGCAGCATTTTATGTTCTGACCATTAGCAAATACACATATTTGAAATCTCACAGATAAAAGTATTTCATTATAATGTAACAAAGCATATTTTCCATGTGGTGTTTCTCATGTATTAAACATGACAGCGTAGTGATTCGTGCGGTGTTATTTCTGAAAAAAAAATAACTGCACATTCTCACTGAACCAGTCCATATCTTCTTCTTCAAACTTTCAAAATGTTTGCCAACAAGTTTTGTTGAGAAACTCTCAAGGCTGATTTTGTTTGTTTGTTTGTTTTCTGTACAAGACCAGATATTTCTCATTATTAGAGCAAACTCTTAAAAAGTGACTAAAAGCTAACTGGGCAAACACTCTCCTGACTTAGTCTCTCTGGATGATTTTCAGAGGCTGTGTGATAAGAAATCTTGTATAGTTTGTTGACTTGGTATAACTCTAAAGCAGCCTGAAAACATCACATTTGACTGGAACTTTGCCATGTTGTACCATGCCAGCTTGAATTCTGTCTATATCACTTTACTTCTGCAAATTAATGTTTCTAACAAATTAAATTAATTTCTACAATTAAAATACTCATTTAAATTCAGTATAATATCCTACCTATATATCAATTCTCTAGTATTGTAATAATAATTACATCTTAGCTAAAAAATCGATTTATGTCAAATCTAATTCTGAGCCACTGATATCTTTATTAATGAAGAAAGAGCTAGAAGCAGAGGCTGACAAACAAGCTTCAGGTTTTAGAGATGAAAACTGTTCCTTAAAGGTGGAATATACAGCACTATAAACAAGTCTAGACACTTAAAAAACATGAAAGTAAAAGTTGTATTTTAAAGCAATTAAATATTATAATGTAAGTATAAAAAAATCTATATACAGTTGAACAGATGCATTGATTTTCAAAATACTGCCTGCAAACTTGCTTGCTGAATCATATTCTATGACTATCATAGACATCATGACAAGGTAAACTTCCTAACTTCTTTGATATCAGTTTAACTCCACTCTAATTCTGTTTGAAGCTAAATATTAATTCATGTTTTTTTCAAAGCTCTTTTAAAAACGTCTACCCTTCAACAGTTTACTGATGTATCTGGCAGAGTCACATGAATGCAGACAGAATTCTCACTGAGCAGATATTTCTAAATGGAAAAATCAGCATGGTTAAGTGTTTGCAGGATCACCAGTAAAATGCTGTCTGCTGTTAATATAAATATGACCTCATCAAAGGAGGGAAAATTTAAAAGGAGTAAACTAACCATTTGACTCACTAAGCTTGGAAGGTCTGAATCTAGCATCACTGTCAGGTTAAGGTTCCCCTCACAGTGTGATCAACTTTAATCAACTATTTTTAATGATCATGCTAACTCATTAGTATTAATAGAGTTAGATTTTATTTTCCCAAAATTTTTGGTGAATTTAGTCCAGTCCTCCTGCTCAGGCAAGGGGGTCTAGAACAGGCCTCCCAGAATCATGTCCAAGCTGATTTTAAATATCTCCACAGATGGATATTCTATCAGAGCAACACGTTCTAGTGTTTAACCACTGTCCTGGTTCAGCTAGGTTAGGGTTAATTTTCACCAGAAATTAGGAAGGTGTTTCAGCCAACAACCAGGACAGCCCATAGTTTATTCGATATCATGCTGATAGCAGTGGCAGGGGAGTGGGGCTGGGCGTGTTTTTCCCTGGTTGAGCAGGGCTGGAGCTGGCTGTTCTGGGATCATGGTGGCTGTTTCCATTTGGAGCTAATATAGTGATCTTTTCCTTTGTATTACTTTATTCATATTTTGTTATTAGTGTTGTTTATTGCTCCTTTTGTGTTGTTGTATTAAATTCTCCTTATGTCAACCCACAAGGTTTTATATTTTTCTCCCTCCTCTCCTTCCTGTTCGGGAAGTGGGGGTGAGCAAGCAGTCACATGGTGCCACAACAACCATCCTTACAACAGAGGTTTTTTCTTACAGTTAAGTGCAATTTACTGTATTTATAGTTGTTGCCATTGTTTCTTGTCCTGTGTCCTGGTTCGGCTATGTTGTGGTTTGAGGCTTGGAA
>NW_008599751.1:0-3008 GCF_000691845.1 Merops nubicus
GGAACATTGCCTGGGGTTGTTGTGACCCAAGTGGAGGACCCGACACTTGACCTTGTTAAACCTCATACAACTGACACCAACCCATTGCTCCAGCCTGGCCAGATCCCTCTGCAAAGCTTTCCTATCCTCCAGCAGATCAACACTCCCACTAAATTTGGTGTTATCTGCAGATTTACTGAGGGTGCATTTGATCCCCTCATCCAGGTCATTGATAAGGATACTAAACAAGACCAGTCCCAAAACTGAGCCCTGAGGGACACCACTCATAGCTGGTCACCAATGGGATTTAACTCCGTTCACCACAACTCTCTGGGCTTGGCCATGCAGCCAATTTTTAATCCAGCCAAGAGTCCACCTGTCTAGGCCATGAGCCACCAGCTTCTCCAGAAGAATGCTCTGGGAAACAGTGTCAAAGGCCTTTCCGAAGTTAAGGTAGACAACATCCACCACTTTTCCCTCATCCACTAGATGCATCACCTGATCATAGAATGAGATCAGGTTGGTTAAACAGAACTTGCCTTTCATGAACCCATGCTGGCTTGACCCGATCCCCCTGTTGTCCTACACTTGCTGCATGGTCACCCCCAAGATTAACCGTTCCATAATCTTCTCCGATACTGAGGTCAGGCTGACAGTCCTGTAGTTCCCTGGATCCTCCTTCCTGCCCTTCTTGTAGAAGGGCATCACATTGGCAAGTATCTCGTCATCCAGGACCTCTCCTGTTAACCAGGACTGCTGGTAAATGATGGAGAGAGGTGTAAGTTCCTCTGTCAGCTCCCTCAGTACTCTCAGGTGGTTCTTATCCGGCCCCAGACACTTATGGATGTCCAATTGGCTTAGCAGATCATTCACTATTTCCTGGATTATGGGGATATCGTTCTGTTCTCCATCCCTTTGTTCCAGCTCAGGGGACTGAATACCATGAGGATAATTGGACTGACTGTTAAAAGACTGAGGCAAAGGCAGCATTCAGTACCTCAGCCTTTTCCTCATCCTTAGTATCAATGTTCCATTTTGCATCCAACAAAGGATGCAAGGATGCTCCCTGGTTCTTTTTTTTTATGCTGTTAATATATTTGTAAAACCACGTTTTATTATCCCTTGCAGCAGTGGCCAATGTGAGTTTCAGCTGAGCTTTTGCCCCCCTAATCTGTTTTGTACATTACCTAACTACATTCCTATACTGTTTCTGAGTAGCCTGCCCTTTATTCCAAAGTTTGTAGACTCTCCTCTTTCTCCTGAGTCCCAGAAGAACCTCCCTGTTCAGCCACACCACTCATTTTCCTCACCAGTTTGCCTTACGACACATGAGGACAGCCTGCTCCTATTCCCTTAAGAGAATCTTCTTGAAAAAGGTCCAGCCTTCCTGGACCCCTTTGCTCTCTAGGACTGGATCCTGAGGGAGTTCCTCAAGCAGTGTTCTAAACAGATTGAAGTCTGCCCTTTGGAAGTCCACAGTAATAGTTTTGCTGCCTCTCCTTACTTGGCCAAGCATTGAGAGGTCTATCATTTCATGGTCACTGAGCTCAAGACGGCCTCCAACTGCAACATCACCCACCAGTCCTTCTCTGTTTTTAAACAAGTCCAGCAAGACACCTCCCCTGGTGGGGTTCCTTACCAGCTGAATAGGGAAGTTATCCTCCCCACACTCCAGGAACCTCCTGGACTGTTTCCTCTCTGCTGTTTTATATTTCCACCAGATGTCTGGTAAGTTGAGGTCCTCCACAAGAACAAGGGCTTGCAATTTTGCAGCTTTTGCCAATTGTCCATAGAACAATTCATCAGCTTCTTCATCCTGGTTGGGTGGTCTATAATAGACTTCCAACAGGATATCCACCTTGTTGGCCTGCATCAACCTTACCAATAAACATTCAACCAGTCCATCACACTTGTTGAACTCCATGCAAACAAAAGACTCCCTATTACAGAGAGCCACCCCACTGCCCTTTCTGACTTTCCTATTTCTTTTGTAGAGCTTATAGCCATCCATTACAGCACTCCACTCATGAGAGTCGTCCCACTTCATTTTCATGATGGCAACTACATAATAGCTGATGCACTCCGCAATAGTTTCTAGCTCCTCCTGTTTGTTGCCCATGCTGCATGCATTAACATAGATGCACTTGAGCCGGGCTAACAACTTCATTCCCAGCCATGGCTTGCCACTCTTAGGCTCAGCTCTAGCATGCCTAGTTTTCAACCCCCTCGCCCTTCGAACCTAGTTCAAAGCCCTTTTAATGAACCCAGCCAGCTCATACACAAAGATTCCTTTCCTCTTTTGAGACAGATGAACTCCATCTGTCACCCACAGACCCTAGGCAGCTCCCCCTGTTCAAAAAAACCCAAATTATGTCAGTTGCACCAGCCTCTCAGCCACATGGTAACCAGGTGGGTCTTCCCTCTTCTTTCAGTATTCTTCCCTAGCATTGAAGTAATTGAGGAGAACACTACCTGGGTGCCTGGCCCTTGAAGCAATCTCCCCAGGGCCATCAAGTTTTTTTAAATGATCATTACCAGCCTGGATAACCGATAGGGGATAGCAGTCTGATGGCTGTATCAGATCATAGAGTTCCTTCATAATATCTCTTACCCTGGCTGCAGGGAGGCATCAGAATTCCCTGTGGAGTGGATCTGGCCACCATATAGAGCCCTCAGTTCCTTTCAGAAGGGATTATCCAACTACAATTACCCTCCTTTTTTTGTCTCGTTAGAGCCAGTACTAATGTGTGAAGGATACCTACTTACCTTTCATGACTCCCCTGATGGACCATTATCTCCATCATCATTTGTTCCTCAATTTCCAGAGCCCCATACCTGTTGTGCAAAGACAGCTGGGAAGGGGAGGGGATTCACGCACCTTGCCGAGCAGGAACCTGTTTCCAGTCTCCCTCATTTCTTAGGCCCTATCCTTTCACCTGGTGGCAAGGGAGGAGAGGATCCTCTCTTTCTAGCGGAGCCTCCGCCTGCTGCCCCACCCTCAGGGATGGTAGGGACTGCCTCCCCCCACA
>NW_008599751.1:3209-6456 GCF_000691845.1 Merops nubicus
CAGAGGACTTTGGCCGGGTCGCAGCTATGGCTGGCCCTGCCCCTGCGGCCGAGAGCTCAGACTGCGGCTCCCCTACATGCCCCTCACTCAGCGTGGCTGGGTGCGCGGGTTCGACCTGCATTCTTTGGGGCAGCTTCCTGAGGTGGGGGGTGGTCCCTGCAGCTGTGGCTTTGCCCTGGTCTTGCCTGCAGCCCTTGCAAGAGCTGCTGGTTCTGGCCGGGGCTGCTCCACTGCATGTGTATCTCCTGTCGTTGGGAGAAAAAGAGCTGCTCTCCATGACTTGCAGGATTACAATCCTACAGTTTGTATTGACAGGTCAAATTATTTGTATCTATAGTGGAATTCAGGCTTAATTATTTATAATTGTAAAGCCATTTTTATACCATTTGGGTCAGGCTTTAATAAAAATCTAAATGTGGAGGTGGCAATGCAGGTTATTTATTAGGGGTGCTATTGTGTCTAGTCCTTGAAAGTAAGAATGGAACAGTTGTCTATAGGAGATACAGTGTCATGGAAATCTTTATTAGTGACAAGTCTTCAGGGTTTTTCCTTGAATTCATCTCCATCTAAGTGAATCTACTAAATGTAATTAAATGAGACAGTATTTCTGTGGGAGCAAATGAAACCTAAATGTGGTCATAATTTGAATGCTTTTTTATTACTCATTTCTACTGATCTCCTCTGGCAAGCTATTCTAATCACATGATAACTTGCAAATTGTTCACTTGTCCACTCCATTGAGCCCCTGAATTTTGCAGTATTTCAGAGAAAAAAAAAAAAAAAAAATCATAATAATAGGTGCATTGGATTGGAATTCTGTGATAATTCTTTTGCAATTTTAAGAAAATAATTAAGACGGTATCTTTTATTCAGATTTACAATTACAAAAATACGGTTCACCAGTACTGCTCAGCAGCCTAAATTATTTTGTGTTTAATTACATTTAAAAATATTATAGTTTCATTTTAATACTCAGCCATCAAGCTAATTTCAATGAAATAATAAAAGAAATTCCTGGCAGCATCCCTTGTGTGATGGGAACTGGGGAAGAGAATTGGTCCAAATTATGCATGCTTTATTGTGTTCTTTCAGAACTAACATAGCAAGAAAAAAAATCATTATTTCTAGAATTTCTTCTTTTATTTTTAGATAATTTATAACAGTGATTTGCTGAATGTTTTACTGTTTTATTTGTTGTCTCTTCTTTCCATTGAAATATTATCTGAGAAACAGGATTGTTAAGGAAATGCATCCGAAGTAGGAAGTCATAGAAGAAAAAAAATCCCATAGATCTTTGAATAGTAGAAATGAGAAAGTCATGTGATATATGCTACTAAAATGTCAAATCATGCTTTGCTCGGATAATTTGGAAGAAGTTAAGCAAGCTGAGAGCCTGAAGCAGGACCTGAAAAGCAGTAATTTATTCTGTTCTTGGGACTGACAAATGTATGGCTAGAAATGTATTTCAAAAAGAAAAAATATCATGACAGAAACTACACATTACAAGGTGTGTTTTCTGGAAATAGATATGAAAACATTGATGACTGACCACACTGAAGACTCTTATTTTCTATTTTTTTTTTTAACCGTTGGAGAAATTACAAACATGTAAATGCGTACTCGCTTACTGGAGTAACATTTTTCATTGGGATGATGAAAGGGTACCTAGAATAAGTATCAAACTTTCATTTACAGTAACTAGGCTAGCCCTGAGTGATACACACACATACTTGTAAACTCTTATTTGTAGCTTTATATATCTAGCACAGTGAGCAAGGTTAGTTGAAGGTACGGTAATTTTCTTTGAGACAAACAGGAGGAAAAAGAGAAAGAAGAGGTGCTGACTTGTGGAAGGAAAAAACTGGGAGGAGTGTAAGACTGCATGAAGAGTAAAAAGCAGCTGTATCCTCTGCCCGAATATTTGTGGATCACTGAGGCAGCTGAGGCTGCTCTGAGGGCTTTCAGAGCCAGTGGACACATAGGACAATGCAAAGAGTCATGGCAATACTGTTTCAAGGGTAAAAGAATTTGCTCAGCGTAGGGATGTAGCTGAGCAATCAGGGAAGAGTTTGTTGAGCTATAAAGCTACAAAGAACTTGGATCAGCTTGCCTTGTGCATTGTGTTGGTTTGTTCTCTTTTTTTTTTGTTGTTTTGTTTGTTTTTCTCTATGATCAAGAATATTCCTTACTCTTTACAAACTAGCTTGATAAGCATGGAGTAGTATTAGAGAAGAACATATTTCATCATTCCTTCAAAAGAGAAACTAATAAAAACATCCAAAAAAGAATCTTCTCCAAAACAGATGGGGTAGAAGCTTCCCAATTGGGTAGAGGCTTCCCAATAAAGTGGAAACAAATAGACAAAATTTTAAATTGAGGTAAAAGCAGTTGGAGAGTTTCTATCCTGAAGTATACAGATTAAGTGTGAGAACTGAGGTCTAAGGACTGAATTGTAATGTGCCTCCTCACTGTGAAGACTGCAAACACAGGAGTTATGTAGATGGGGCATTTGAGATGTAGGAGAAAAGCTATTAGTCACGGATACTTACGGTACCAGTGTAGGATGAATGTTCTGGATGTTTACCTCATGATGCTATGCAGAAGGCTGAAGCTAAGGACCTTCATAATTTGAAATACTACCAATTTCACATCAAAGGCCTAAGAAGTAATTAGAGAACAGGAGTCTCATTGCCTGGAAAAGATAATCATGCAAGAAGGAAAGGTTCAGACATGTCAGAAATTCTTGAACCTTTTTTTTTTTTTCCCTTGGAAAGAAGATCTGATCTGGAAGGAAAGGTTAGACCTTAATTCTAATGTAACGAGACTGTTAAAACTCAAAATTAAAAAGGTCACAGAGAATTGTTAGTTGAGAAAAATTGACAACCACAGAAGAGCATATGGTTTGAGCTGACAGGACTGAAACATGTATGACTAACATTTAATGCGTTTCTGAAAAGGCCATGAGGAAAATAAAATAATTATTATAATAAACAAGTCAGGCAAATTAGATACCTAAATGCCAGCTGACTGGGGTATGCAGTATTGACTGAGTGAAAATAAAACTTATTAGTAATGAACAACATGAACACTGGCATCCTAAAACCAAAATGGGACAGTTGAGTGCTTGCCATCAAATAATACCTTGATAGAATAGGGTCATAGGCCTGATGGAATAATTAGTAGGATAGTATGATGCCTGATTAAGACCTGTATGGGAACAGTGTGTAAGGCGAGCCCTCATTCTTGG